>NC_050577.1:177544829-177795031 GCF_011100635.1 Trichosurus vulpecula
ACTATGCCACCTGCTGCCTCACACAGGATCGGAGCAGGTAGCTAGGTTTGTGTTTTTACTGTACACTTTCCAACTCTAACATTGTATTTTCTTGTCTTAATTACTCTAAGTACATATGGAAATGCTTTCATTCTTTCCCGATGGATCTTTCTTTGAAAACTTCTTATTATTACCCTTTCCCCCATTTCTGTATTGCTTACCTTGGCCCTGCCTTTCAAGAGCTAGGATTGAATGGGGTCCATGAGATTGACTGAATTTACTCTGAATTGGATAAAGGGCAAGAAAGGGTAAAAAAGGTTCATGTACAGATGAGGATGAACACTGAAGTGAAAGCAAATCAAGGCTAAGAACTGTCAGAAGACTCTTGGAACTAAAAGTGTCAGCAGTGGAAGCAGGGTCCAAACAAGGAATCACTATGTGGTCTAGGGGGTGGCTACCAAGAAGCAAAGTCTGGGGTTCAAGCTGCAGTTATTCAGTACTGAGTAAGTAATGTGTATCAAGCAAGTTAAAGGTTTATTTCTATACAATATACTTAGTTCCTCTTGGAAAAATTCGTGCTTTTTATACTCAATTATGTATTGCTGGCCCTACCCTCCAGTTTCTTCTAAATTCCTTCAGATTTGGAGCTCAGACAGCTGCCTTTACAATTTTCCATGATACTTATACTTGTGTGTATGAGATTCCATTCAGAGTCACCGCCCTGGTTTCCATCTTTATTACTACCTCTTACCTGGGCTGTTGCAGTAGGCTCCTCACTGGTCTCCTTCAGTCAGTTCTCCTGCCTCTATAATCTCCCTTCTGCATAGCTATCAAAGTGATGTGCCTAAATCAGCAGTCTGACCTGCTCAAGGAACTCTCTAATGGCCCAACTACAAACTCCTATATTTGACATTTAAAGTCTTTACAGCCTGGCTCCAATCTACCTTTCCAGACTAATTATACATTACTTAGCTTTACCTACTTTATGATTCTGCGATCCAGCAAATCTGGTCTACTTATAGTTTCTCATATATATCCCATCTCCCTATACCTTTGCCTGATCTTTCCCTGCCACTGCAGTGTACTCCACCCTTATCTTCACATATTAGTAGAGATTCTTAGCTTCCTTCAAAGCTCAACTCTGGCATAACCTGCTACATGTATCCTTTCCTGTTGCCCACTTCAACTGTTGGTGCCGACCGCTTCCCAAATTTTCTTATATTTGCTTTATGTAAATTGTCACATGTACTTCTTGTTGCCCATAAAAGAATGTAAGATTTTGTATTTCCAGAGCCTAACAGTGCCTGGCACATAATAGTGTTTAATAGTAGGTGCTTGATTGTATTTTCTACTTTTACAGTTTACCTTCTCTCTGCACCCAGGCTTTCCATTCATAGCCCCACAACACTTGTTCAAGCCTTTATTGTTCTCCACCTAAAATGCTGCAATCCAGGACAGCATAGCGCCGTGAATAAAGTAATTAACATGAGGTCAGAAAGATCTAGGTTCAGATCCTGCCTCTGATATTTACTATCTGTATGACTCTGGTCAAATATCAATTTCTCTGAGTCTCAGTTTCTCCATTTATAAAAATAATACCTGTAGGATTTCATTGGGTTTTTGTCAGGTATGACTTGTGAAAGTGTTTTGTGGTCTTTTAAGTGTTACACAAGTATTTGTTCTTATATGCCTCAGATACACAGTAGCTGTGTGACCATGAGTAAGATGTTTGATGCTCTAAGCATTCCTTAAGTCTGTAAGTTAAAGATCGGTTGCTGATCTGCATTTGTGAATGGAGTTTTATACAGGGGATTCCCTGCACTGATGTAATCCAAAGTCCTTACCACAAATTATTATTATTATTGTTGTTATTATAGTGTGTCTCTCTGCCTCCAATCACAGTGATATTGCAATGAAGAAAATCCTTCATTATGCAGAGATGTGATCATCACTTCCTTCTGCTCTGGCTCCATATTACCTGTGTACAAATCTGTCTCCTGGTTTTCAAGACCCTCCTACTAGCCTCATCTCACACTAAGCCCACCATTCTCAATACTCTATGCTGGGTCTCAGTTTTCTATCACCTGAACACATTCTATGCTTTCCTGCTTCCATACCTTTGCTCATGCAGTTCAGTTCATCTGGAATTATAGCTATTTTCATTTGTGTTGCATCTACTCTACTAGACTGTAGAGTTTAGTGGGTAGCAATCATTCCTTATTTATGTTTGGATCTCTATCACTCCCTCCCCACTTTCACCCTGGCGGTTAGGATAATATTCTGCAAATAGTAGGCACTAACTAAATTTATGTTGAGTGAAAATTCAGAATTAAAAAAAAATTCTAATAGTCTCTTCTTCCTTTCTTAATTGGATCTTTTCTGTCTTGCTTTGTTAGAGCCTTTATATTGCTTTACTATAGCCTAGATGTTTTAGGTGTAGTTGAAGAGAAATTAAAATAGGGATTAGTCATATTTAACCATTCTTGTATTATTTTATTCATACTGTTATTTTAGCATGTCCTCATTTCTAGAGGTAAATCCTTTATAATGCCTCATCATGAATGCAGAGGCAGCCTTGAATGAAAAAAATGAATGCAAATACATTTATTAAGTGCTTACCATGTGCCAGGCATTGTGCTAAGTACCGGGGATACAACTACAAGTAAGTAAAACAGTCCCTATCCTTAAGGAGTTTTCCTTCTATTACTAGGAGACAACATACAAAGGGGAGTTAGAAGTGGAGGGGGAAGGCCATGCTAGCAAAGCACACGCTGGAAAGCCTTTTGAGTATGAATCTGGTATTGGTGGACCAGCCTATCTATTCTAGGTTGGCTATAAGATAATGAATTTTCCCGTCATAAAAAATAAAAAAGAATTGTCTGTTGAGTACAGGAGTGGTGATCCTCAGTAGTGTCAGCACTCTCCAACTTTGAAATATTGAAATATGGAAGGAAAATGATGTTTCTGGAAATACAAATTTAATTAGTGGCGTGCAGAGTGAATAAGAATTAAACAGGCTGAAGGATGTTGGTGGGAAAGGAAGGTGAGAAAGATGGGTGGTATATAAGAAATTTGTTTCAAGGAGGAATTTATAATGTATTTTGAAGAAAATTAAGAAAAATGAAAGGTATGGCAGGTTGGGATTTTAGGGGGAACACTAAGTTCCACAATAAAAATATTTGTACTTAACTTAGATTTTAAATACATTTGGATAGAATATGTATTTGTATTATAAAATGTTGATTTGTTATTTAAATATTGTGTGCAAGCATTATGGACTGTTTTTATTTTCCTGTGTAGGTTTGCAATACAACTACAGATAGAAAACATGCAGATATCTTTTTAGAAAAGTGTGTAACAGAGCCAATCATGAATATTGTTAGTGGCTTCTTTAATTCTCCCTTCTCAGACAATAGCACAAGCCTTCAGGTAAGTCAAGCAAAAGTCTTATAGTAGAAAGCTAATTAATCCTCTATTGAAAGGACAAATGTTTTCATTAATTTGCTTTGGTCAGAAAGCCATTCCTATACCTATATAAAGTACAAACTATTAACCTGTACAAGTTTGCTAGGCTTTATTTAAATGAAAGGGCCATATAGTACTCCCTACCCCCAATTTCCTTACATATGAGAATCTGCAGACTGAATTTAGTCTGTTTGCTAAAAGATAATATTAGTGATATTTTCCCATAAATCAACAGGCATGATCACACATGTATCATGTTAAATTTTTTCTCTTTGGAGGAAATTTATTAAATATAACTCCCATTTGATCTTTTCTACTTTCCCATTAAGTGAAAAACATTTCTATTCATAATGAAAATAATTTGTATTTTTAAGATAATAGATATTTTAATAAAGATTTCTGTCTAGGATATATATGTATGTGTATGTATATATGTGTACATATATATATATACACACACACACACATACTTTTTTTTTTCAGTCCACATATCTAGTTTTGAGGAAAGTTATATTTTTCCTGCTTAAATTTATGATAATAGCACAAAGTAAAAAACTAATTGCATTTTGATGAAGGTTTTGAAAATTCAAGGTACTATGCCTAATATTTTAAAGGTTCACTTCCATGTTTATGCATTTTCCCTTCTGTTTTAGACTCATCAACCAGTTTTTATTCAACTGCTTCAGTCTGCCTTTAGAATTTACAACTGTACCTGGTTAAACCCAGTACAGAAAGCCTCAGTGGAGTCATGTATCAAAACACTGGCCGAAGTGGGTATGTTAAACTGTCAAGTTTTTCTTATTCTTATGTATATTTAAGGTGGCTCTGATTGGAGCTAATGGACAACAAAAGTAGCTTTTCTCTTTTGTAGTTAAATAATTGAGAATCTTTCTAATATGGTTAGCTTTATGAAAATGAATTGTAGTAAAAATAATCATTTTACTCTTCTATATCTTTTTTGGGTCAGGACTGTAATATTGGTCTTTTTTTTTCCACATTTAGATTTAAGATTAATTGCAATGTTCTCATTACCTTAAACCAAAAATATCTCATTTAGATTTTATGGAGAGTAGCTTAGCTTCTATCTTAAAATTTACTAGGGAATTGTTTTTTCTGTTGAACAAACTTACTTAATTATACTTCCATCTGTTAGTAGTCTTTAAAAAGTTTTTTAGTTTTTGTATTTTGTTTCTAATCAGCAACATTTATTGAGTGCCCGCTGTATGCTAGGGACTTGACAAGTTAGAAGTAGAGGGTAAACTTCCTGACCTTGAGGATCTCATATTCTGTTTCAGGAGTTATCAACCCCCAAAAATGTGCTATGGAGGCAAAACCTCTTGGGATACTGGGGTAGGTTTCCTTATTTGTAAAAAGAGGTGTTGGACTAGATAGCCTCTAAGCTTCTTTCCACCTCTAAACCTGTAATGCTCTTATCCTGTAATGAATGGTCACTGAATCATAGATTTTTAGTTAGATGGGACCTCAGCAATCAAAGAACCACCACCACAGGCCATTTGAAAAATGGTAATCCAGTCTTTTCTTCCAGTGAGTATAACCCATTGCCTCCTAAAGAATATCATTACTGTTTGGATAGCTCAAAATTATAGAAATAAAACTAGAAGGAAATTTTTCCTTACATTAAATCCAAATTTACAGCTCTGCAAATTTTGACCTTTATACCCTGATCCACATGACAGCCCTTCAGATGCTTGAAATTAGTTCTCAAGTCTCTCTTAAATCTTCTTTTCTACAAGATAAACATTATCACTTCCTTAAACTAGTCTTTATGTATCTTGGGGTGTATGAGGTATTCAGGGAGAACTAGCACCTCTGGTGAGATGGCTTGCTGAGGCCTTTTCAGGGTTTCTTTTCCACTTATGGTGTTTACCTTCACCCAGTTCTCACCTATGGCTCCTGAAAGCTGTACCATGTGCAGTGGCCACGCCCTGGTAAATTGTCTCAGTAGAATGGGCTAAACCAGGTTGAGGGTAACCAACAGGCCTCAGATGTCTACCCCAAGCACATGAAAATTTTCCCCGGTGGAATAGGTGCCAATGGCCATGAATGCAGCTGAAGCAGGTGCTATGGAGCTCTTAGAGCTTGGTCAGACATCTGCCAAGGTCATCCTGGGCCATCATCAGTCATCCTGACATTTGTCTTGCTGTTGGACTTTGATGACTCAGGAAGAGAGAGTGAGGCTGACAACTTTGTGCAGCTCTGCCTCACTTAAATCCAATTCATGTACAAGTCAAGCCATCACCATGATGTCATTGGTCCTTTTTGGAAACCAGGGATGAAAAACAATATATCATGAACTCAAGACTTTTGACCATCCTCATTGCTTTCCTCTGGTCACTCTCCGGCTTATGTGGCTCTCAAATTTGAAAGCAATTCCAAATGTCTGAACACATCAAAGTACAGTGGGGCTATTATCTCCTTATTCTTAGAAACTGTAATTTCATGCAGACCAAGATTATGTTAGCTTTTGTTGAATTTATTGACTGATACTCAATTCCACCAAAACCCTCAGATCTTTGTCAGACGAGTTGCTGTGCACCATGTCTTTCCCAACTTGTACTCATGAAGGCAATTTCTTTAATCTAAGTGTAACATTTTACATTTATTCCTACTTAAATTTTATCTTATTACATTTTGTGTTTTTTTGTTCTGGACTCTGTCATTCTATGTGTGTTAACTATCCCTCTAGACCTTGTGTCATTAGAGTTATAGGCATGCCATCTAAACCTTTATTCAATTGATAAAAACACTGGATAGTGGAGGGCCAATAACAGATATCTGAGGTTCTTCACTTGAGACATCCTTCCAAGTTGTTGTTAGACCATTAATTTCTTCTCTGAATTTAGCTATCCAATCATGTTCAAATCAATTTAAATGTGCCATTACCTAGCTCACATCCCTTCATATTTTCCCATATGAATAGCCAGAAATATTTTATCAAATACTTTCTTAAATTCTAGGTAAACTCTACCCACAGCATTTGTTTAGTAATAATAGCTCTGTCAAAAAGAGAAACAGATTAGTCCAGCACGACCTGTTCTTTGATGGAGCCAGCCAGCTTTTTATTGTTGCTTCTTTCTCTAGTTGTTCGCTAACTGTAGAAAGCAGAAGATAAGTTGTTGATTGTGAGTCAAACTATTTCCACTAGGACAAAGAGAACAGCATTGCAGACTTTCAAAGCTGGGGCAGCACTTCTCAAAAAGAAGGAAAAAAGGGTGTGGCAGCAGAGCAGCAGTGTGTTTATGTGGCAATTAAAATATTAAATGCAACATCTTCCACACTCATGTTTCAGGCTGCCAACACCTAGGCTAATGAGATGGCAAAGTAATTAACCTTGATATCACTACTAAAAACTAGTTGAGTTTGAAATCTATGTTCTATTTGCAACAAAGTATTTTATGTTTAAACCAGTTTAAGTAGCTTTTTCAAAAACAGCTCTGAAATGTAGTATAAATTGACAAATTGTGATGATATGTCATATGTTAGGTCTAGGAACACAAGAAAATCACCTAGCAAATACATCCTTGTATTTTACACTTTAATGATAGCACCTGGTAATTTTTTTTTAGCCTTAATGAGCTGAATTCAGTGGGGGAAATAAATCCACCATATGGTCTTAAACACTGCATGGAGAGCATGCTGATCATCAGCAGTACTTAAAAAGTGGGAAATTAAGAGCACTGAATCACATGTTGTGCTTGCTATCTGAACTCTGACTTAAGGAGTGCGTACATATTATGCAGCAAACTCATTTCTTACATCGTGGGATAACATGTCTTTGGGGGTTTTAAATGTGTAATAAACCTGTTAATGTAGCATGTTACTTATTATCAAGTCATAAACTTTCTCTGTTGGTTAAAAATTTATGATTAAGCAGGAAATGTTAATATGGTAGAAAAGGTTTTTTTAAAAAAAAGTCTTAAATACATAATTGATGCATGTGAGCAAGATAGTTTTTAGAAAAATAAGCTCAGGTGTATGTAGAACCAAAGGTCTAAATTTTTGGCGTATTAATAAGCACACTAATATTTATTAAGCATTGTTTGTATTCCAGGCTATGTGTGGGGCCCTGAAACTACAAAGCAACAAATGAAATAGTATGTTCCATCAGGGAACATATATTCTATTAGGGCAAACAACATTCTTCATAGCTAAGAAAATATAAAAAGATGTATACAAAGTAAATTCAAAGTAATTTTGTGGGATGAGGGAGGCAGTGTTAGAGGGATGGTATTAATACAGGCTTTATGTCAGAGATAACCTTTGAGTTTAGACTTGAAGAAAATGAGGGATTCTAAGAGGTAAATGAGAGGAGAGTTTATTTTCAGGTACATTCTATCCCAAGGCATGGACCCAAGAGATGGTATTTCATGGCTGAGAAACAGCAAGTAGGCCAGTTTGGCTGTACTGACTATAAAGAGGAGTAATGTATAATAAGTCTAGAAAGGCAGGCTGAAACCAGATTGTAAGGGCTTTAAAGGAGAGGCGCTATATGACTTTTCTTTTTTATTTGCAAACCTAGTGCCTAGAGTAACACTTTGTACATAGTAGATGCTTAAACATTTGCTGAATGCGGAAACAATGATACTACATGCAAGAAGAGCAGCTGCACATAGAGCCATTCAGCTCTGGAATTATCTTTCCTTTTCCTGGTGTCACCATATAATCCTGTTGAGGATTTTCCTCCCAGAGCTTATGTGGGGCGTCTGACTCTTTAATTCTTTTTTCTTTTAAATCGTGTCTGTTTATTTATTTTTAACATTAATTTATAAAATTTTGAGGTCCAAATTCTCTGCCTTCCTCTAGTCCATCCCCCACACAGCACAATAGTATTACAGAATGAAAAGAGTTTAAATTACAGTAGAGAGTAAATGATTTTCTTTAATGAAAATTTTTTAAGTTGAAAGAGATTTTCTTTTGGTTTAGTGAGTTGTTGATGGAATTGTAAATTGGGGATAGAGTTCCATTGAATATAGCAAGCACCATTATCAAAAAACATCATTTGTGTGGCATTGTGATATGAACTATACAAAAATGCTAAAGTCTTCCTCCTCACAGTACAAATTGAGTTAAATGCAATTGCTGTCTTCCAGGACATCAGTGACACACATAATATGTCATATTAAATATCTACAGCAAAAATTTTATTTATATAATTTAGGAAGAAGATAATGAGGGGGTGAATTAAATTAGCAAGGGATTTGAGGAAGAACCTTCACAGAAAGTACTGTCCTTGCTTATATCTGAGACACAAGTCTCATATTATTTGTTGCTTATTGTTTCTTGGGTTGCTACACATCTTTAAAATCCTGTGTAATGAATGTTTTGAGATCGTGAGTTATTGCAAATTTAATGATTATATGTCCCGGTAATCCTGAGCTTTTCAGTTTTGCTTTTGGAAATTTGTAATCTTTTTAGAATTTTTAGAGGCTCTGTATATCACAAAACTGATGGGCTTTTCTTTAGTGTCATAACCTTGTGTCAGTTATACAGATTCAATCTGTACAATATGCTTGTTATCTTCTCTCCTCTTCCTTGGTGCTGTCATCTTCTGGCTTACAGGTTACTTTCTTTCAACTTATTCAATAACTTTAGTAACTGGTTTATACTCTTGTTTTCCCATTCCCTTCCATTATCCTCAGGGACTTCAATATTTATATTGTCAACCCTGCTACCATCTTGACCTCCTTACCTTTCATGACCTCCTTCTCTATCCCATTTAGCCATACATAATCTCTTGGGAATAACATGACTTCCTAAACTGAAAAATGTGAAATTCTACTTCCCAATCTTAACCTTTTCTCCTTTCATCTTTCCTAGTTTCTCCTACTAAACCTACTTTCCCCTCTTTTAATGATATAGTAGATGCAAAGATAGATACTAGAGGAAAAATAGGAGAGTTTTATGTGATCTGATACGAGAACTACTTTCTAGGACAAAATGAGATGAAGCTGACAAGGAATATTAAGGATAAGAAGATTAGTTTTTAAGCTATAATGAGGGAAAGTGAAGGATTAAAAAAGAGGCTTATGGTTGATGGGATGAACAGAGACAAGGTAGTGTTGCTTACCTCTGATTTTGCTTCTTTGACTGGATAGAACAGAACAAAAAGGTTAAGAGGCAGCTGATACTCAAGTCAGGAGATGGGAGAATATCTACCTGCCCTTGATGAGTTCAAATCACTTGGCCCAGATGAACTACATCTGAGGGAACTGAAAGGATTGGCATATAGGTAGAGAAGTAGCAAAGGGATGTAAAGAATGAGAAATTTCTTATTAGAACTATCCAGAAGTGAACAGGCATCTTCAAGATGGAAAGATAATTTGTCAGTTATTTAATAGAGAGGATTCTTGTTCAGACATGGGTTAGACTAAATGGCCTCTGGGTTCCTTCCTTTTCTGAGATACTATGTGACTGTAATCAAATAAACTTAAATTTTCCCCCAAATGTAGATTATTACAAAAACTAAAGTAAAGCTTCCTAAGAAAGATGCAGTTGACAAATGTGTTTCATACCTGTTAACCTATTTTTTTTTTGAATTGAACACTTGCTAATAATTTGTTTGGTTTTCTAAGTGTTTTATATTGATGCACTGTGAAGTGCTTATCAAATGTGAATCATCAAGTCACTAAATACCTTTTTGAATTTTTAATGAATTTAGTCTTGAAAATTTAGGCACTCTCAGGCTAAAAGCCTTTGCCAATATTATGGAGCAATTTACTGGTTAGGGATTAAAAATTAAAATTTGATAACTTCCTCATCCTGAGCCATAGTTTGCAAATTAATGGTTTTGGGGGATGGAGCTTTAATGGAGCTTTAATTTAATGATTTAGTCCTATAGAAAGAAATTCAGCTTCTTATATAGTATTTACATATGTTGATACCAACAGTTAAAAGTAAATATGGATGTTGACATTTTATTTTCAATATATTTACATGTATTTTCTGTTTTTAAAATAATGAGTGTGACACATGAAAGAGTAATATCTTTCAAACTACGAGGAAGACACACTATAGTTTTTGTGAATGTATCATTTAACATTGCTCTTTGAACTAGAGATTAATATTTCAAGGAATCAATCAAATCAGATTTGAACAGAAGAGTAGTCCTATTTTTTTTTAATCTGTGGTAATTTCGATTAGTTGACCATTTTGAAGAAGTTTTAGTTTTGGACTACTATTTAAACATCAATACAGTTTTTAGTTCCAAATAATTAACAGGATTGTGCAGTATCATGTTTGTTGGTATGCCAGAATTTATATTTCTGGGCCAGATATGAGGTTAAACTGAAATGATATTCCCAAAATACTGCTTGTAACATCACGCAAAAACTCATGGAAGAAAAAACTGAATAATTGTTATTAAAATAAATTGTTAAACTACCTCTGAAATGTTTCCTTACTAATAGGATAATTCTTTTCTCATTCTGTAATATTACCAAGAACAGAAGCTAGCCCAGATGAATTATTATACTAATTGAATGCCCATGATAAAGCAGTATGACTAGTACATTTGTGCATAGGAATTCCTGTATTTCTTTAGTTTTCTGTTAAAACCATAATTAGTCACAGTCTGTGACTGAAGTTATGCTATATTTCTCATAAGAGAACATACAGAGTAGGTGCTTAATAAATATTTGAATGAATTAATGATTGAATGAATATGGAGGAAATGTTGAAATGTATACTATAATGGATAGTAAATAAGATTTATCTAACAGATTTCAGTATTTCTGTGCTTTTTTGAATGCATTATAAAATTAGCTTTTGCTTACTTTTTGTCATTTTTTTCTTTTTCTAGCATATAGTTATTGGTCTGTTTTGATAATGTATCAAAAAAATCTCCATATGATAAGATAGAAAAGATTCGAATTTTTTCTTCTTCTCTAGCAAAGAATCGCGGTATTGCAATTCCAGTGGATTTGGACGGCCAAGTCAATACTTTGTTCATGAAGAGCCATTCCAATATGGTACAGAGAGCAGCCATGGGATGGAGAATGTCAGCTCGTAGTGGACCACGCTTTAAAGAAGCACTTGGAGGGCCTGCATGGGATTATAGGAACATAATTGAAAAGTTGCAGGTAAATATTAAAATTTACATTTTGTAGTGAGATAACACCATTGGTGTTTGGTACTGCGGTGCAAAATGGTGGATTAAATGAATTTATTGGTAAGCAGTGTAGACTGGTGAAAACTTTTGAGCAAGGAAGTGATATAATCAAAGTGGTTCTATAGGAAGATTGACTTAGTATCATTGTGCAGAATGGATTTGGCAGGCAGGGTGGAGGGGACAGAATCACTTAACCTCTTAGGAAATAATTGTAGTAGTCCAAATTTGAGCTAATAAGAATCAAAATCAGAAAAGGAGAATGTGGACACAAGTGGTATTTCAGAGATAGTTTTGATAGAAGTGGTTGATTAAGTGGAAGGCAAGGCATTTCAAAGACGACACTGAAGTTTTAATCATCAGATACTGGAAGAATTTTGAAATTTTTTCACATTGATAGAATCATAGATTTCAAGTGGGAAAGATCCTTAGTAGTCATCTAGTTCAACTCCCTTATTCTGCAGTTTGGGCAATTGAAATCTGGAAAGGAGAAGTGACTTGCTAGATTATGGTATTATAGATGTAGAGCTGGAAGGAGCCTTAGAGTCCATCTAGTCCGCATTCCTCATTTTATAAGAAACTGAGGCCCAGGGAGGCTGAGTGATTCGCTCAAGGTGACATAGGTAGTATTCAGAGTGTGATTTAAACCCAAGTCTGACTACAGAGCCATTGTTTTTTTCATTTTAGAAGGATCGCTGGGTCCTACTTCACTATAGCCACTTCACAAGATTCTACCATTCCCACTAGCTGCCATTGTCCCATTCTTCTTCCTTTCTCAGTCAAACTCTTTGGGGAAAAAATGTCTACACAGGCTACTTCTCCTTCCTCTACTCCTTCGCAGTGGCAATCTGGCCTCTGACTGAGACTGCTCTCTACAAAGTTACCAATGTTTTCTTAATTGTAAAATCTAATGGCCTTTTCCTCAATCCTCATCCTTCTTGAATTCCCTACAGCATTAAAACTTTTGTCTGCCCTCCCCTCTTGAATTTTCTCTTTTCTCTAGGTTTTCATGGACACTGTTCTTTTAGTTCTCTCCTCCTACCTGTCTGCATACTTTTAGAATGACCAATATAGAGGATGTAATAGAAAAGCTAAAAAAAGTCAGTAGAAATAACCAAAAACAGACATTCTACAATGGGAAATCATATGTAGACAACACTAATTAAGTGGAAGAACTGGCCCAGAAATCTCCAAATTATTTGAAGAATTAGAAAAAAAAGATTCAAGCAACAATGGTGCAACCATCTAAGGAAGACTGAGTTTCAAGAAAATTTAGGAAAATAGAAGAATCTGTGTAATATATTCAAGGAAACTATTAAAGAAAATTTCAAGAAATGGTGAAAGGGGGTGCAGCTAGGTGGCGCAGTGAGTAGAGCACCAGCCCTGGAGTCAGGAGGACTTGAGTTCAAATCCGGCTTCAGATACTTGACACACTAGCTGTGTGACCTTGGGCAAGTCGCTTAACCGCAATTGCCCTGCCTTCCCCCGTCAAGAAAAAAAAAAAGAAATGGTGAAAGGAAAAGCAACAGTGGAAACTGGAAGGATCTCTGGTATCTAAACAAAGAAGAGAAACTCAAATTCACTCTCTTAGACTCAGTTAAACTCCATTACTAAAATAATAAGAAATTGAGGAAAGTTAACATAACCTTAATGGAAGTCTTTGAACAATAGCAAGTCTTATAGCCAAAAAAAGATAGGTATTTAAAATAATTTGCATGTCTCAAATCAAGATAAAACAGTTGTTTGCAATAGGGGAGAATCATCAGAGTACTGTATTATCTAAAACAACTAAAAGATTCAGGAGAGTGTTTTAGAAAAATACTGTTTTTAGAGAAACAGAAAAAAGGAAGAGAAAACAAGAGATGGAATAGAAAATCAAAGTCTGTGATAAAAGTGAAGTCCAGATTAAATAAATCTATATAGTTTTTAATATGGCATTAATTTTACTTAGGATACTTCTATTTGAATTAACACCAGAAATAATAAGAACAAGAAAATATGAATAAAATGATTGAAGAATGGAAAAACCTAATATTAAGAATGCTATATGTAAATGAACTGTCTAAAATGAAAAAAAAAAAGAATTACAAAGTGGATTCAAATTAAGTTTACACGAAAAGATATTTAACACATAGAAATTTAATTTTATTCAAACTGAAAGAATAGACTAAAATTTACTATGGTACTTCCAAATCACAACAGGTGGGAGTGTACTTGATATTTGACAAAGATGAATTTAAACCACAAAACATTCAAAGAGAGATGGAAGAGCCATATAATATGCTAAAAAATCCTTTAAAAATGGCAACATACAGTATCCATTATTTCATGATGTAAAGAAAGATAATACGTTGCACAATTCCATCAATGTGTAAAATATTAATCTTTAAAGATAAGCCTGAGAAAGAAAACTACAAAAAGGCCATTAAAGAATACATGAATACTCAAATTATTTTTGCTTGTGTGAGTCCGGAGAATTTTCGGTGTAAGAGTTCCTTGAATTGATGTAGATGGAAGATTGCAACCCATTTGTGACTTAATAAGTCCTAGAGAGTTTGTTAGAAGCACAAAGTGGTTCAGTGACTTGATTAAGTTACTTGCTAGTGTCTGAAATGGAATATGAACTCAGGTCTTCCTTGCCCTGTGCCCAATAATCTATCCACTACAATACACAGCTCTAAATCATTAAAAAATCAGCCTAAAACATCAAATGAAATACTAAAATAAGTGACTTAGCATCACTTCACAAACATAAGTCACTCAGTCAATAGGCATTTATTGAGTGCTTAATATGTGCCAAATATTGTGCTAAGCAGTGGAGATACAACAAAAGGTAAAACCAACAGGGGGGTGGGAGGGCATCTAATATTCTAATGGGGGAGACAGTATGTAAATAACTATATATACAGCAGCTGAATAGAGTGCTGGGCCTGAAGTCAGAAAGACCAGAACTCAAATATGCCCTTAGACAATGGCTGTGTGACCTTGGGCAAGTCACGTAATCTCTGCCTGCATAAATCCGAGGAAGGAAATGGCAAACAACTCTAGTATCTTTACCAAGACACCCCATGGACAGTATTAAAATGTTAAGAAGACTTGACCTTGGAAGATGATCCATCAGGGCCTTGCTATGGTCCACAGGATCACAAAAAGTCAGACACAACTGAACAACAACAACATGGAAGGTAATTTCATGAGTAGCACACTAGCAGGAGGGAGAGGGAGGACAGTTAGATTTAAACTGAGTCTTGAAGTAGTAAGGAGGTGGAAGCATGGAGGGAAAGCATTCCAGACATGAAGGACAGCCTTAGAATGCTATTATCAATTTAATAAATCATATTGACAAGGCAGAAAATAAATTCTACATCAGCATCATATACACACAGAAAAGCTTTTGAAAAAATAGTAGCAGTCATTCATGTTTTTAAATGGCCAGAACAATTTTTTCTTACGTTAAAGAAGAGGAAATATAGTATGCAAAATGGTTGAGTAGCTTTTATCTCTATAATTTCTCTATGTGAACAATGTAGCAAACAAAGAAATTATGTGCAAAATGTACTTAATCTAAGGTTGCTATCACCTCTTAATTTTCATATCTAATGGATTTTTCTCAGTCCTCATCCTCCTTTGACTTTCAGCAGCATTTGACAATGTTGACTACTGCCTCTTTCTGGGTACTTCTTTTTTTTGTTTTTTTTTTTCTGGCACTGCTCTCTCTTGATTCTCTTTTTGGCAATCTTTTCTTCTCAATCTTCCTTGCCTGATCATCATCTACATCTTATCCCTTATTTGTGAGTAGTCTCTGTCCTGAATTTTCTTCTCTTCTTTCCCTACACTCTCTCTTGGTGATCTCATCAGCTTCAATAGATTTAGCTATTGTCTCTCTTGGGGTGATTCCCAAATTAACACTGCTAATTTAATAGTCCTGCTGCACTCTTGTCTTATATCACCAACTGCCTGTTGCACATTTCCAAATGGATTTCCAATTGCCCAGACAGCAAGATTTTTTTTTGTTGTTATTGTTGTTTTGTTTTGTTTTGGGCAGAGCAATTGGGGTTAAGTGACTTGCCCAAGATCATACAGCTAGTACATGTGTCAAGTGTCTGAGACCATATTTGAACTCAGGTCCTTCTGACTCCAGGGCCGGTGCTCTACTTACTGTGCCACCCAGCTGCCCTGAAGGCAGCAAGATTTTTTAAAGTGCTTGAACTCCTGAGGATACAAATAAAGGGATAAAAAAAGACAGTTCCTGACTCCAGGGAGCTTACATTCTAATCAGGAGAAGACAACATATAAGTGGGAACTGAAAAGTAGAGGTGGGAAGGGGAGATACCCAAGTGGGGGTGGGGACTGTATTGATGTCTGAAAAGTTTGAAGCAAAGCAGGAGGGAAATGAAAGTTGGTCAGCCTGGACTCCTCCTTAAAATGCAGGCCATGGGAAGAATCCAGCTATGGGAGCAGGGGACCAGCATGGGGAGGGAAGCTACAGAATGAGAAGATTGCAGGATCTTTTTTTCTCCCTAGCACCTAGAATAGTGCCTGGCATATACTGTGCATTTCATAAAAGTTTATTAAATTGAACCACGTTCCCACAGGGTGTAGGGTAGGTGAGATGGGCTTTTCATTTGGTAACTTGGTATGAAACATGCTTCTTAGGACACTACCTTTTCCATGTGACAGATGCGCTCTCTAGGACTGCATTTTGCCCTAGGAGAGGGGTTGTATGACACATTCCCCCAGACAAAGTGGCCAGCATTCAGAGTGGTGGTGGTGGTGGGGAGCAACAGAGATGCAGAAATAGAGTATACTGGCATTAAGAAGGGCAAGGGATTACGGTTATGCAGGGACTGGGAGGATTAGGCCTCATTGCTCATTGAACACTATGCTGATGTTTTTGATATCTGATTTCCTACGTTGATCAACTTTTCTTTATTCTTTGTTTAAACTAGTTCCAAATCATTTGGAAGATTTTTTTTATGATACAGTTTGGAGTCTGGAAGTACTATTTCCCTTCATTCTTAGTTTTTTAAAAAAATTCTCTTGAGGCAAACTATCTTTTTTGTGCTACATACCCTTTTGTGCTAAAAACACTGAAAATTTAGCATAAGCATTGAAGGACCATTTGTAAGATGATAAAAAATATGCATATCTAAACCCAAAGGTAACATTATTTATAATGGGTGATATCCACTATCAATTTTACATAGTTTTAGAAATGCTAGCTATAGCAATAAGAGAAGAGAAATAAGCTAAAGGCATAAACATGAGAAAAGAGGAGATAAAATTATCAGTATTTTCAGTAACATGATTCTTTATTCAGAAAACTTCATAGAATCATCAAGGATAGTAACTGAGAGATTAATAGCTTCAGTAGAATAGCAGGATGCAACATGAATCCACTAAAATAGCCAACATTTCCATATTGCCATAAAAAACTAGAAAGAAATGATAGAAAAAGAAACCCCATTCAAAATAACTACAAATGCATAAAATATCTGAGAATCAACCTACAAAGCCACATTCAGGATTTATATAAATACAATTTTAAAAAAATTCTGCTAATTGGAAGACAAATTATTGAAGTGCACTGTCATGACTGGGACCATGTCAATATGATACTATTTAAATCATTGTATAGATTTATCACTATTGCTATACCAAATATAATTACCAAGAGATTGCTTTATACACAAAAACACATGTATTCATAAAATAAATGAATTCATGTGAAGCAAAAAATGTCTAGAATTTGAAGGGAACACTAAAAAGTGGTAAGAATGAAAGAGAAGTACTTCCAGACATTAAGCTATATTATAAAGCAGTAATAATCAAAATTACAGTATTTGGTATTGATTAAAAAATAGCAAAATAAATATCAGGAATAGAAGAGCTAATCAAAACTCAGATACACTCTGTAATCTGGTGTTATGGAATGGCCATGGTAACCTGTTCTCAGAGGGCTTATTATCTGGTTGGGGAGACAAAATGTAAATACATAAAAGTAATTTAAATGATAAAAGCCTGAATATAATTCTTGGCCACAGTGTGTGATACTGACACCTGCTATGGGGGTGCCCATTATTTTTGTATGTCCTACACTCATGGAAAGGAAAGGAAACCTGAAGGTTCACTTACAATTTCTTCCATTTCCTTCTGAAGGATGTAGTCAGTTCTTTAGAGCAGCAGTTTAGCCCGATGATGCAGGCTGAATTCTCCGTGTTGGTTGATGTGCTGTACAGCCCAGAACTTCTTTTTCCTGAGGGAAGTGATGCAAGGATAAGATGTGGTGCTTTCATGTCCAAGTAAGTGGAAGGATCTGGGATTTAGTTAATGTACTATTGCATTATTTCTAAGTTTTGAGTGTTATTATTTGGAAAATGTCCCCCAGTTTTCTGTTTTTACTTTGTAATTCGTAATGAGTAAGATAGAAAATACATAACATACTTTGGAATTTGTATAGTATAACTTTTTTTTTCTTGGACAAGACCTCTGATTTATTGGTATAAAGAAGTCCCCATGAAGAAACTCCTTCCACTTCTGGAATTTGACGGTTGCTCTGGAACTTAAAATCTTATAGGATTTCCTGGAGCATTGAGAGGTTAAAATGACTTGAATAGATATATGTAGCCAGTATGTGTTAGAGCCTTGAATTAATTCTAGGTTTTCATGACTTTGAGGCTGATTCTCTATCAACTATGCCACACTGCTTTAACTCATACCCCCAAAATATTAATAAAGTGAGTATAAAACTAAATTGTGAGAAAAGGGCAGGCAGAAACTTTTTTAAACTAAAATTTACTGGAATGTGGAATATGTGTTATATGATAATATATGTTTGTAAGATATGTTTATAATATGATAATAAATGTTGTGAAGTTGAACTGAATTGTGCAAAGTGACTGTCTTGATTAATTTCCAGTGTCATATCATATGGCGTTTAAAATTCTCCTTATTTAAAGCTATATTGCATGTTATTAACCTACTATCCATAACTTGATTCATTTGTTCATTTTATTATGAATTCCAGGATACACTCATATTTTGTCTCTGTATATTTTACCCTAAAATTTTATATTTTAATGAGTGAAGGAAAATAACTTTAAAAAATTTTATACAGTACTTGCTTTATGCAGAGCTCTTCTTTTTCTTTTGCATCTTTTCTTTTCTTATTTAATATTTTAGTTTTCAACATTGATTTCCGCAAGATTTTGAGTTGCAAATTTTCTCCCCATTTCTACCCTCCTGCCACCCCAAGATGGCATATATTCTAATTGCCCCTTTCCCCAGTCTGCCTTCCCTTCTGTCACCCCATTCCCCTCCTTATCCCCTTTCCCCTTACTTTCTTGTAGGGCAAGATAGATTTCTATGCCCCATTATGCAGAGCTCTTTGATAGGAACTGAGGTAGATACGAAGTTTATGTAAGACAACCCCAGACCTCATGTTGCTTATGGCGTGAGACTATAAGACAATGAAATGGATAACTACAATTCTCTATATCACATGAGGAATTCATGAGAGAATTTCAAAATAAAATACTGTATAAGGTCCAAAAGAGTAAAATATCATGTCCCTGGACTGAATTACTTTCACCTGTGGGTTGGAAAGTAACCTTGTTTCAGGACTTGAAGGCATGTACATTCAAATCATTGTGGTTAAGTCACTTTCTTGCATTATGGGTCAGTTTTTCTACCCATAAAAGAATAATCCTTATAGGATCATTTTAAAGATTAATTTTACGATGAAAAATTATGAAATAAGTATCTATCATAAATACTGAATTTGAAAGCTATTAGTGTAGATATTGCAGATGAGATATGAACTAATGGTAAATAGTATGTTTTAGCATAAAATATAGTTTATTACTTAAATGTTGGAAAAGTTTGAGTTATCTGGATTTTGTTTTCATAGCTTTTAAAAATAGCTCCTTGTTTGCTTTTTTCTCAAGTATTAATATGATTATAGTTTGTTCTTTGATATAAAGTTAGAGAGAATGTAGTCTAATTTAAGATTTATTATTATTCTTATTATTTTATTTTTAAGGTTGATTAATCATACAAAGAAGCTCATGGAGAAAGAAGAAAAGCTCTGCATTAAAATTCTTCAGACCTTACGAGAAATGTTAGAGAAGAAAGATAGCTTTGTGGAAGAGGTACTTCTACCTTCTTAGTGGTTAAAAATAGTGACTCTCTCAAAGTACAGTAACCTCTCAGTTACCATAAGCTGTTATACAATTAGCCATATTATATGGTAATTAGTACATTTTTTCAAACCAGATATTTTGAATAATAATTTTTATGTTATTTATAACTTAGCTGGTCCTGCTTTGATTTTAAAAACAATGTAAGCTTTGAGTGGCCTACAGCTATTGCACATCATGATGTTTCGCACATTATTGATATTGCACATTATGTGTTGCGTATGTATAGATGTGTTCAGTTCTCTGACTCAACATAGATTATGTTTTGATATCTATGAATAACTTAGATGCATTGTTAGATTTTAGCTTCAGTTCTGAGGCATTTGGGGAATGGTTCTTATTCAATATTTATATTTTTGTACATTTTAATATTTTATTTCAAATATATGTTTTCAAGATAATTTTCAGGTTGAGTGCTGAGCTCTTTTTTTCAGGCTTGGTAAAGTATCACTTAACCCTTATACACGATGTTCTGTTCCCATGTCCTGTCCTACTCCCTCAGTTCTTTAGTTCTCTTGCCCAGCACTGGCCATTCAGAGATCTGCTATGCTGGAGCTATGGAGTTTATTTCTGTAGTTTGGGTCTCCTAGGCTTTGGAATGGGGGTGGTGGGGTATGTGATTGAGCTCTATTTCAAGCTTAAACATGTGTCCTGCTCCCTTCTTCTGTTCCTTGGTTCTCCTGTAGAATGATCTTTCATCACAGAACCCTTCCTCCTCAAATTACATTATATTTATTTATGTTTATATGTCATTTCTCTCCAGTAGAATGTAATCTCCTTGAGGGTAGTATTTACTTTTTGTTTTGTTTTTGCAACCCTAGCACAGTGCCTTGCACATAGAAGGTGCTTACTAAGTGCTTGTTGAATTAATGAATAAGTGAATGAAAAATTTTGAATATGGACCTGGTGAAGTACCATATGTCTGTTGTCAAAGGATCATCTTAATAAATTCGAGTGGCTCATGTCCTGATTCCACTACAGAGTTATAAATTTAATTTTGTCCACAGCAACTCTCCGAAACCATCTATTAACTTACAGATGGGTTGTGATATGTTTTAATGGAAGTAGTATTCAAGCCCCAGGAAAATTATTGATTTTTGAACTTTTAAAAGTTTTTTCTCCATAGGTAATTCTTCTACCTAAAATGAAAATTAATTTTGTGGATGTTCTCTCTTGAAGTTTGTATCGTGAAGAAAGCAAGACTGAGTTGAACATATTATGTTATTATTTGATATATTGGGAGGGGCATAGTTCATAGGACTAGAGATGGAAATTAGTAGAAAATTTCCATTCCCCTGGATTGGTTAGAAGATTTTACCAGAGATCTTGGCCATTTCCCTGAATGGGAAAAAATGGGTTTGAGGTAAGGGGGAATTGGGATCTCAAGGATATTGGTATAATAACTGGAGAAATCTTTAAGAACCAAGCAAAATTGATTAGCACCTAAAATTTTTTTGAGAATAATTGCCTACAATTCTGAAATATAAAGGTAGTGTTTGGCTTAGATAGTTATAGAGAATTGGAGATGTTTATCATTTCTGGCAGTATCATCATCATCAACAAGAATTTTTAAAGCATTTATTAAGTGCTGGGACAGAGACAAAAACAGCCTCATTTTAATGGGAGAGACAACATACAAATAAGTAATTAGGCATATGCAAAACATGCAGAGTAGATGGAAGATAAACTTAGGGAGGAATGCTCTACTATCTCGCAGAACTGAGAAAGTCCTCCTACAGAAGTTGGTATTTTATCTGAGTGTTGAAGGAAACCAGGGATTCTAAGATTCTAAGTATTCCAGGCATGAGAGTCAGCCAATGAAAAGGTACAGAAAGGAACAAGAAGACTAATATGGTTGTATTGTAGACTGTACTGAGGGAGATAAAGGGAAAGTAAAGGTAGGAAGGGGCCAGATTGTGAAGAGTCTTCAATCCCAAATAAAGAGATTTATATTCAATCCCAGAAGTAATAGGGAGCCATTAAGATTTATTGAGTAGGGGGCTGACATGATCAGAATGCACTAAGAAGATAACTTTGACAGTTATGTGTATTAGGGATTGGAGTAGGGAAAGATTTGAGGCAGTGAAACCAATTAGAAGGATATTGAAATAATGGAGGAAAGAGGCGATGGAAGCCTCAACCAAAGTGGACAATGGGGAAAAGGGGACATATGGGAGAGATGTTGTGAGGGTAAAAATGACAAGATTGTGTAACTGATTGGATATGTGGGGGCATGACAGAGAAGGGTTGAGAATAACCCCGAAGTTATGAGCCTGGGTAACTGAAGGATAGTGGTAGCTTTAATAGTAATAGGGAAATTTGGAAGAAGGTAGGGTTTGAGGGAAAAGACAAAAGAGTTCTATTTTAGACATGTTGAGTTTGAGAGGCCTAGGGAACATCCAATTCAGAATGTCCAGCGAGCACCGGCTGGTGTGGGTCTGGAGCTCAGGAGAGAGACTAAGGGTGGATGTATAGATCTGGTAATCAGATGCATAGAGACAATAATTAAGTCCATATGAGTTGATGAGCTCACCAAGAGAGATTGTATAGAAATAAAGAAGAAGGCTAATGACGCAGACAGAACCTTGGGGGACACCCATAGTGATTAGGTTTAATATGGAAAGAGATCTGTTAAAAGATTGGGAAAGAGTTGTCCAATAGGTAGAAAGAAAACCAGGAGAGAAATATCACAAAGACCCAGAGGGGCAGAGATCGCGATCAACACCGTCAACTGCTAGCCAGCTCTAGAGGATGGTGCCTTGAACCTAAAAGTCAGAATTGTCATTGCTGTTGAGTTGTTTCGATCGTGTCTGACTCTTCATGACTCCATTTGGGGTTTTCTTGGCACAGACACTTAAGCGGTTTGCCATTTCCTTCTCCAGCTCATTTTACAGATGAGGAAACTGAGGCAAACAGTTAAGTGACTTACCCAGGGTCACACAGTGAGCCAGTGTCTGAAGCTGGATTTGAACTTGGAAAGATGAGTCTTTCTGACTCCAGGCCTAACTGTCACAGTGTCCATCCGCTGTGTCACTTAGCTGTGAAGAATCAGAATACCTGGATTCAAATCCCTGATAGAATATTTACTATTTAATTACTTCACCATTCTGGGTGCCCCTTACTTTTAAAATGGGGCTGGTTCAACTAGATAATTTGTAATATCCATCCTAGCTATAATCCTATGATCCTATGATAGGATGTAAGACCTGCTATGTGACCTTTAGGCAGATTTGATTCATCAGTGAGAAAAGAATTGCCTCAGGTAAGACTACAACAAGTGAGTTACTCAGACACTTAGTTTTCATGAGTGGTCTGTCTGTGTCTATGTATTCATCTGATGTGTTGACCCGCTAGGAAGGTATCCAAGGCAGGAAGTGGAGGAGTGTAAGAGTGGTGGTGTGTCCATTTCCTCTTCCCACAGGCATTTCACACTGTGGTTGTGTTTAGTACATATCCTTTCCACCCTTCAGGGTTGCGGTCGATTCAGTAGAAGTACAAATCTGTGGTTAAATGATGATCCAGGTATAGCTTAGCCTGTGAAACCAACAAAAGGAGTTGAGAGTGCACCTTTCCCTGTAGGGGTATGTTTGAGAGCTTCAGAAATAACAAAGTGACACCTTCTCTTATCGCAAATTCTCACCATGTCAGTTCAATCATATAAACGAGATATTTTTCCTTCTGTTTAGTTTTTATTTTGAATATTAATCATTTAATGAATCTTTATTGTCATTTTCAGTAATTTCTTCATATATTAGTATTTTCAGATCTTGATCTGATGTTAAAAAAATCCATTTTGAATTTTGCATAGATCACTCAGTCGTTAGTCCTTAGTACTTAATTATCTTTTGTCTATTATGGATCGTAGTTTACATAATCCATGCAAGTTATGGGTTACATTTATTTATTTAGGAAAAGAACAAGAAAAACACATGTTATATGTTTTATAAATAAAAATTACATGGACATTTGAGCGAAACAATTATGTGACAACTTAATCGCAATTCAGATACATCAAAAAGCTCATGACTAATATCAGATAATTGGGGCAATGTTTATTGGATCTGTGCCCTTGAAGAAAATGAGCCCTGAAACCAAAAATCTAAATAATTTACATTTGTTCTTTAGATTCTAGACAATGATTAGCCAGAGGGCATGTGTTGTTCGTTGTATCATAATTTCATGCCTAATTATATTGTTATTCATGATGTTTTAGGCTTTATGCCTTCTACTAACAACATATGCTTATGTTAGACTATGCATACTCTTTGCAATTATAACTTAATTTATTGCTTTAAAAATACCTAACAATTAGGAGACATTAATGAAAAATCATTTCCATTTAAAATGACCAAACAAAACACCTTGAATTTTGTTAAGTGCCATGGAATATGTTTCCAAAGACTTTTGAAGCGAAGGTCAATTAGAAACTTTGTTCTAAAGGCAACTGGGTGTCACAGTGGTTAGAGCACTGGGCCTGGAGTCAGGAGGAACTGAGTTCATATCCAGTCTCAGACACCTACTAGCTCTGTGACCCTGGCCAAATCACTTAACTTCTGTTTGCTTCAGTTTCTTCAACTGTAAACAGGGATAATAATAGCACCTACCTCCCAGAGTTGTGATTCTCAAAATGGATATTTGTTTTTTTTAAAAATAAATTCGATACTTTATTTTTTCCCCAATTACATGTAAAAATAATTTTTAACATTTGTTTTTTAAAATTTTGAGTTTCACATTCTCTCTCTTCACTTGTCCCCTCTCACTGAGAAGGAAAGCAATCTGATATAGGTTGTACATGCCATGTAGTACCTGTAGTCATGCAGAACATATTTCTATATTATTCACGTTGTGAAAGAACATGAATTTTTTGTGACAAAAAAAACAAACCACGCAACAACCCATCAAAAATAAAGTAAAAAAATATTCTTTTATCTGTATTCAGACTCTATCAGTTCTTTCTCTGGAGATGGATAATATTTTTCATCATAAGTCCTACAGAATTGTCTTGAATCATTGTATTGCTGTGAATAGCTAAGTCATTCACAATCGGTCATTGTAAAATATTGCTGTTACTGTATACAATGTTCTCCTGGTTCAGCTCACTTCACTTTGTACCATTTTATGTAAGTCTTTCCAGGTTTTTCTGAGAGCATCCTGCTCATCATTTCTTATAGTACGAAAGTATTCTGTTACAGTCATATACCACAACTTATTCAGCAGTGTCCCCAATTGAGGGGCATCCATTTTTGACCACCACAAAAAGAACTGCTTATAGTCTATAAAATATTCATAATATTTTCGTTATATAGGTTCTTTTCCATTTTGTTTTTTATCTCTTTGGGATACAGACCTAGTAGTAGTATTACTGGGTCAAATGCATGGTTTTATGGCCCTTTGGGCATAATTCCAAATTGCTCTCCAGAATGGTTGAATCAATTCACAACTCCACCAAGAGTGCATTGATGTCACCATTTTCCCATATCACCTCCAGTATTTGTCATTTTTTTCCTGTCATATTAATCAATCTGATAGGTATGGGGGTTATTCCAGAGTTATTTTTATTTGCATTTCTCTCTAATCAACAGTGATTTAGAGCACTTTTTTTCATGACTGTAGTTTTGATTACTTCATTTGGAAACTGCCCATTCATATCCTTTGACCATTTATCAGTTGGGGAATGACTTACATTCTTATAAATTTGACTCAGTTCTCCATATGTTTGAGAAATGAAGCCTTTATCAGAGAAATTTGTTGTAAACATCTTTTCACAGTTATGATTACTAACTGTTATTTCCCTCCATTCTATTCCCCCTCCCTCATTTATCCTACTCTCTCTCCTTTCACCCTATCCATCCTCAAAAGTATTTTGCTTCTGACTACCTTCTCTCCCAATTAGTCCTCCCTTCTATTACTCCCCCCTTCCTTCATCTCCTCCCCCTCTTACCTTCCTATACGGTAAGATAGATTTCTATACCCAACTGAATGTATATGTTATTTCCTTTTTGAGCCAATTCTGAAGACAGTGAGGTTAAAGTACTCCCCACCCCACCTTCCCCATCTTTCCTTCCCCTGTAAAAGCTCTCTTGCCACTTTTTTATGTGAGATAATTACCCCATTCTACCTCTCATTTTCCCTTTCTTCCAGTGCATTCCTCTTTCTCATCTCCTAATTTATTTTTTAGACTTTTTAGATATTATCCCATCATTTTCAACTCACACCCATGCCTTTTGCCTATGTATACTGCTTCTAATTGCCCTAATAATGATAAAGTTCTTAGGAGTTACAAGTATCAACTTCCCATGTTGAAATGTAAATAGACTAACCTTATCGAATCCCTCTTTCCTATTTCCCTTTTTATGCTTCTCTTGAATCTTGCATTTGAAAGTCACATTTTCTATTTAGCTCTGGTCTTTTCATCTGGAATGCTTGAAAGTCCTTTATTTCATTGAACGTCTGTTTTTCCTGTGAAGGATTATGCTCAGTTTTGCTGGGTAGGTGATAAATGCTTATAATCCTACCTCCTTTCCTCTCTAGAATATCATATTGCAAGTCCTCTAGTCCTTTAATGCAGAAGTTGATAAATCTTGCATTATCCTGACTGTGGCTCCACAATATTTCAGTAGTTTCTTTTTAGCTGCTTGCAATATTTTCTCCTTGACCTGGAAGATCTGTAATATTCCTATGTAATATTCCTGGGAGTTTTCATTTTGGGATCTCTTTCAGGAGGTGATCAGTTGATTCTTTCAATTTCTATTTTACCTTCTGGCTCTAGAATATCAGGGCAATTTTCTTTGATAATTTCTTGAAAGACAATGTCTAGACTGTTTTTTTGATCATGGCTTTCAGGTAGTTTACTAATTTTTAAATTTTCTCTCTTAGATCTATTTTCCAGGTCACTTGTTTTTCCAATTAGATGTTCCAAATTTTTTTCTATTGTTTTCTTTTATTGTTTCTTGATGTCTCATGGAGTCATTAGCTTCTACTCACCCAATTCTAATTTTTAAGGAATTATTTTCTTCAGAGAGCTTTTGTACCTCTTTTTCCATTTGGCTAATTCTACTTTTTAAGGAGCTCTTTTCTTTAGTGAATTTTTGTACTTCTGTCTTCATTGCATTTTTGTGCCTCTTTTATCATTTGACCTATTCTGTTTTTTAAATGTTGTTTTCTTCAGTGTTTTTTGTCCCTCCTTTGCTAAGTTATTGGCTCTTTTTTTATTTTCTTGCATCACTCTCTTTTCTTTTCCTAATTTTTCCTCTACCTCTCTTATTTGATTTTCACAATTCTTTTTGAAATCTTCCAGGAATTCTTTTTTTTTTGGGCCTGAGACCAATTCGTATTTTTCTTTGAGGCTTTGGATGCAGCAGTTTGACTTTGTTGTCTTCTGATTTTTTTGTCTTTTGGTCTTCCTTGTCACCATAGTAACTTTCTATGATTAGGTTCTTTTTTTGTTGTTTACTAATTTTTCAGTGTATTTCTTGATTTTTTAACTTTATGTTAAAGTTAGGCTCTCCTCACAGAGTGGAGGAGGCACTGTCCCAAGCTCCAAGTGTTTTGTGCACCTGTTTTCAGATCTAGTTCTAAGGGTCTCTAAGTTTCCAGTTCTGCTAATGTGGTATGATCTAAAGAAGGGTGTGTTTATTATTCTCATGGCCTGTGCTCTGGTCTGTGAGCAACCATAAGCACTCCTTTTCTGCTCTGGAACTGTGACCAGGGTCCCTGATCCCCTGCAGCCAAAAGCTTTGTTGTGCTTGTCTTCCTCCTTGCCTTGGGACTGTTATCTGGATCCATGTAAGGGCAATGCAAGAGAGTCCTGCACCTAGTGGCAACAAAGGGACCTCTGTAATCTGCTGACCACTTGACTAACCCCCTCACCAACTGTAAGCTGAGAGCTCCAGAAGCCAAAGCTGCTGCAGATTCAGTTGCTCCCAAGGCCTGCTGTTGATTTGTGGGTGCAGTTTGCACTGTACTCCATTCTCATACTGGTGCAACAGACCTTTCCTGCCAACCATCTAGGTTGTCTTGGGCTAGAAAATTGTTTTACACCATCCTTTTGTGGGTTTTGCCACCCTATAATTCATTTTGAGGCATTATTTAAAGTTATTTGGTGGGGAATTTAGGAGAGCTTAGGTGAGTGCCTGCCTTTTCTCTACCATCTTGTCTCCACTGCTGAGATGATATTTATAAAGTGTTTGTCACACTGTCTGTTACTTAGTAGGTACTTAATAAATGCTTGCCTTCCCATTTGTCTAGTGTTCTGGCATTAGTGTTTCTGACTTCAATGTACTCTCCATTTTTATCTTGACATGTATTTGTGACATGCCAGCCTAGGAAAATTGGTCATAACCTGTCTTACTTTATTAAAGTAGCAATGGTTTTGTATTCTGTACTGGAACTCTATACTCAAAAGACCAGTAGATTTCAGGTTCTGTTCTATATTGTTGTCTTTGAAAGGTTAAGAAAGAAGTTGGATTTCAAGTCTTTTCCCCCTATTCTCTCAGTTTCTCATTTGCATCACCTTCCTTCACTGTGCCATTTTTTTTGTATAAAACTCAACTTCCCTAATATATGAAGGTATATGACAGTTTAACATATATAGGATAGTTTTCATATGTAAAGATTTATTATCCTTTTGTAAATGATATTCCAAATCCCAGTTCATCATTGCATTATAAATCCTCTATTTCACTATACCTTAACATGTGGATATTTTGTGTTTTTGAGGATTTAAAAAAAATGATTGAGCATATCTTTCTCAAGGCTGATAAAACATATGGATGAAAGCATGCAGTCTGTAGCCTCTTGACAAGACATCTGCTACAACATTTTTCTTTCTTGGAACATGTAAAGTTGTTTGCCAATTGTTTTCATAAATATGAAGCTCTGAATCTTGACTGGCAGATACATGAGTTGTTCTTTTGGAATTTCATTCCTTTTGCTTGTATGTATTATACCATCCTGAAGGAAGTGTATGATGATGTAATTGAAAAATAGTCAAGCGTGTGAAAGTTTCAGGTTAAAAGTATGGTAAGAATTTTAATTTAAAAAAGAAAACCTTGCTTTTACACTTGAATCATTCATTTAGAAATTTGTATTCCTATAACTCAATTGAATAAATACCATGAGATGAAATTCTTGTGCAAAATTTGCCTAGCTCTCTCTTCCCTACTTAGACTCAACTTTACCCATATACTTAATAGTCCAGAACCAGCCTAGGTAACTCTGATCTCTTCAGATGGAAGAACTGATTTAATGTCTGAGGTGTGAAGTGGTTTACCACTGGTGTGTGTGTGTGTGTGTTTTGTGTGTGTGCATTTATGTATGTCTGTGTTTGTTTTGGAGGAGTGATTGGCATTTTGATAAGCAGTCCTCTTCCTCAATAGACTATGGTAATTGGCCCCTTGTTGAGAAGACAGGGAAATGATCCCAAGTAGGTTTCTGCAAAGATGTTTAGTTAGGACCTGAGGGATAAAGACTTTTAGCAGAGTCAATTGTCTGCCTTTCTGTAACTCTCTCTGAGCACTGGTCAGAGACTAGAGATCTAGAATCGGATAGACTGCCTGTAGACATTCCTCAAAAGATAACTGGTCCCTTTTGGAAAAAGAAAAGTATTGCCTGTGTAACCCCTGTAAACAGAGAGCAGAGCCATGACCTGGAAGATGAGAGGATATCTAAATTTTTTTTTAATCCCCTAGTGTTATAGTGAGTTGTTAGGACAGTGCAAGTCTGAAAAGAAAGGTATTGCCTTTCTAGGAGTTCTGAATAGTATTTTTCTTTGGGGAGGGGGCATCCAAACCCTAGGGGATAGTTCAAGTCTCAGAGAGATTGTGTATTGCTTTATGGGGAACCCAGGGATTCACTGGGATGTCAGAATACTGCCCTGATGGTATCCCTCATTTCAATTTCTTGGGAAGGTAACTATTTGCATGCTTTCTGTATCTGTTTATAGGCAACTATGAGTCCTTTGAACACCTAATATCTCTATATTTGCTTGTGGCCTCCTATGAATCCTTTGTATCTTCTGCATTTTCTGCAGGGTGAAATTGCTGCCTGACATTATTGAATGGGAGATGGGAACCCTATTTTAACCACAGCCAATAGACATTTATCAAGCATTTACTCTATGCAATGTACTGTGTTAAGTGCTGGGGATTCAAAAAGAGGGAACAGATAGTCCCTACTGTCAAGTAGCTCATAATATAATGGGACAGACAATAAGCAAAAAAAGTATATACATACAAACAAGCTATTTCCAGAATAAATGGGAAATAATTAAGAGAGGGAAAGCATTATAAGGAACGGGGTGGGAAATGCTTCCTGTAGAAGATGGAAGTTAAGTTGGGACTTAAAGGAAGTCAAGGAAGCCCAGTAAGCAGAGATGAGGAAGGAGAGCATTCTAGGCATTGGAAATAGAGAAAATGCCCAGAGTCAAGAGGTTAAGTGTCTTGTTGTGGAGAAGCAAGGAGACCAGTGACACTGGATTGACGAGTATGTGGCAGAGAGTAGGGTATAAGAAGACTGGAAAGATAGGAAGAGGATAGGTTATGAAGGGCTTTGAATGCCAAACAGAGTATTTTGTATTTTTTCTTAGAGGCAGTAGGGAGCTCCTGGAGTTTATTGAGTAGGAGGTGACATGGTTGGGCCTAGACTTTAGGAAAATGGATTTGGTAGCTCAATGGAGGATATATTGGAGAGGGGAGAGACATAAAGCAAGCAGACCCACCAGCTTGCTGTTACAGTAGTATGAGCATGAGCTGATGGGGGCCTGGAAAAGTACTGGCAGTGTCAGAGGAGCGAAGTGGGCATCAAGAGATGTAGCAAAGGTGAAATCAACATGCCTTAAGCAGCCGACTGGCTATGAGGTTTGGGAGATAGCAAGAAGTCAAAGATGATACCTACCTTGTGAGAGCCTGAGGGACTGCGAAGATGGTATTGCCCTCTCTAATAATAGGAAAGGTATGTGTGTGGAGGATTTAGGGGAATATTTTGGGCTAGTTGAATTTAAGATGTCTACTGAAATCTAGTTTGAGGTATGAGAAATGTAGTTGAAGATGTGAGATTGCAGGTGAGCAGAAAGTTTGGAGTAGTGTAGGTTGATTTGAGAGCTGTCAGCATAGAGATGATAATTAAATCCATTGGAAGATCACCAAATAAAGTAGTATAGAGGAAGAAGGGCTGAGGACCCAGGACAGAACCCAGTGGAACATATACAGTCAGAGGATGTGTTCTAGATGAGGATCCAGCAAAAGAGACTGAGAAGGAATGATCAGGTAGGTAGGAGGAGATCTAGGAGATGGGTAAGGAGGAGATAGTAGCAGAAAACATATGAATCATATGAAATGAGGAAGGGGAGGGAGGCTCACAGAGGATAGCTTCAGTTTTTTTCTGTAAAATATGAGGCAAATTCTTATCTGATGAGATGGAAGATGGGGAGAGGAGTGTCATGAAAGGTTTGAGGAAGGATGAAGAGGTTTTGAAGAACCCTGTGGAGAATGGGATAGGGAGTTGATAAGGAAGGTATAAAAAGATTACCTAGCAGCAGTGAGAGTCCAGTAAAGGTTGTATAGCATAATTTTTTATTTTATTTAACTCAATCAGAATGATTGCATGATTTTCTCTACCTTTGTTCAACAGTATGTGTGTAGGAGCAAAGATGAACCAAAGCTGAAGCTTGACAAGGCAAAATGTGCAAAATCATAAAGAGATGAAGGACTCAAGAAAAGAGTGCATTATAGAACTGAATTGGTTCACCTGTGGGTCAAGATGGGCAGAAGAGGAGAGAATGGCTAGTGGAGGAGATATGGCCTGGGAGACAATTGAAGGGTCAAGGGGCTGGAAGTCATGGTGTGGATAACAAGTAGAGTTGGTAAGGAAAGACCGAGGGAGAGGTGGAAAACCAATAGATTATGGTTGTATGAGGCAATTTTGGGATTCTTGAATATGGAGGTGGTACATTTGTGTCAAGATGACATCAAGATTAATGTTATGAGTATCTTTGTGTGTGGCCGAGGTGGAGGATTAGGTCATGCGAAGCAAGTTGGTTGAGGAACTGAGTGGTTAGTATGTTAGAGGGAGAGTCAATATGTGTTAAAGTTCCCTAGTATGACGAGTTGGGAAGGAAAGAAAAATTATGACTCATGTATTTAACTCATTAGCTATGTTTGGAGATTTTCCATTATAAACTCTGAGGAAATGACCTTTTTGGATTAGCCCCTGAGATAGCAACTGGTATATGTGAGTCTAAGGTATAAGGGGTAGGAGTGGTGGTCAGGTCTTGAAGAGGTCTGGGACACAGTCACATAAAGATACTTACTCATAGCATTAGGTTCTTGACAGATACTATTTTTGCTTTAAATTCACCATTTTCTTTTGAGAGAGTAATTGGAAAGAATCTGACAGGAAATACAATGCACATGTCAAAGTCTCACAGGAAATACAGCATTCACATTCTTTGTCAAGATCTGTCCTTTGATGATGGTAGAAAAAATTTCACTAGCTTTCTATTGCCTCTTAAGAACTATAAATATCATCCTTTACACACACACACACACACACACACACACACACACACATATATGTATGTGTGTGTGTATGTATATATATATATATATATATATATATATATATGTATATATATATGTATAGCAGTTCTCTTCAGGTGGGATGTTGTCTAATCTCAAACATCTCACTTTTCAAAAAGCCGAATGTAAAGCACAGCAATACCTGATTTATTCTACCATTACCCATGACAATCAGTAGTATTTTGGCATCATTTTTGAAGCATTTTTTTTTCTTTTTTGTGTGCTTTATTTCTTTTTTGCAATGACCAAAGTTTCTTTTCTCTGTGAACAAAGAACCAAACATAACAAAGGTATGTGCTTTATGGTCCCTTGACAAAACTCTTTAATTTACTTTTCTGTATTAGTCACTGGTTTGGAACACAGTATTTTACCACTTCTGACAGATAGAACACCTGATGATCCTGCTTAAAGATTTAAACTTCCTCAAGCAGCACTTTTTTTCAACACTGAATTTGATGAATAATTTGTTTTTTACCTTTAGTACAATATGTAGAGAGGATAGCTTTGTTCTTTGTTTTTTAAGAGTTCCTAGTTTCAGTTAACAGAAAAAAATAGACCTTCCTGTCTGTTCTGTAAATGAATTTTGTTTTATGTTTCATCTCCTCCATTTATAGTGTGAGTTCCTTGAGAACAGGGTCTCTTTCACTTTTTTTTTTTTTTTTTGGTAAACCCAGAACACAGTTCTTGGGACATATTAAGCACTTAATAAATGCTTCATTCATTCATTCATTCATTCATGGTCAGACCTGTCACATAGGATGCTTTCTTGCTTTAGCGTACGTGTATGAATGAATTGTTAAGAAAGAAAAAGCATTTAAGTGCTTACTATGTGCCAAATACTGTGCTACATCTGGGGAGACAAACTTTAAAAAGAGACTCTCCTCAAGGAACTTAAAAGTTAATAGGAGAAGATGATACATATAGGCAAGGGGTGACCACGGAATGAAATTTTATTCTGGGAAAATGAGTAGGGCTAGCAGAGAGATGGCCTGGGTGGTTTAATAGGATATTGTAGGATACGTAGCTAAGACATTTGATAAATTCTAGTACCATTTCTGCATTTAGGTAGATGTTCATGTTTCTAAGTGTGTGTATGTTTAGAAAGAGTCAGAGAGAGACTAGAGCAAAACATTTTCAGCTATAAAACACAATCATGGAAAATTATAGATGTATGTTAGAAATCATATCTGTCAGAATATTGACATAGAGTCACATTGAAACTGCCAGCCCAGAGCTCATTGAACTTTTCCCCTCACTTTGGAAATTCAAATTTAATCTTGAACTTTTTTTCATTAAATTTTATTTTTTGAACTAACAAACATGTATTTCTCTTCTGTCTTACCTCCTTCTTCGAAAAAAGTAAATGAAAAACCTTTTGTTTCTATATCATATAGGCATAGTCAAGCACAAAAAATTCTGTTTTTTCAGTAAAAGAATAATAATTATAATAACAATGTTAAAATTGTGACAAATTGTGACAAAAATTGAGAAATGCAACAAATTCAGAAATTTTACTATCTGTCAAAGGTATTAACCTTTCCAGCTCTGATTTTAGGTTGCCTTTTTTTCTCTGAATTTGACACGTATATTTATGTGTGACAGAATATGTATGTTTATATAACGCACAGATGGTTGAAAATATACTCCTCCCCTGGCTCAGAAAATTTTATTGTTGACTGTCATGACTTTAAGGACATTTGTTGAAATGTCATTTAGAGATTTAATATGCTAGAGCAACACCTTTGTTTGTTTTTCGTAGTTGTATCAGATAGTTCAGTTTGCAGAATATAATGAGTTATATTATCAAAGACCAATGAATATTTATGGTAGTTCAAGGAAGCTAGAAACAAATAAGACTTGCTTAATAATGTTAAAGCAGTTATCTTTTATTATGATTTTAAAAGAAATTTAAGATAAAAACCATTCTATTTGTTGTATTTTATAAAAAATCATTAGGACTCAGCAGTTTTACCTGAACTTAAAAATGTTTATAGTTTAACAGTTAAAATATAGGCTTGAACAGAGAAGGCTTTAATCTAAAAAGATTTGTTTTTGTCTTCCATTATCAATTCTTTTTTTCCTCTGATGTCATGCTTTTGACAGCAGAATTAGTGATTCAATTTAATAAAACAAGTATTTATTACACATTTAATATATAGTAGGCAGTGTGTTAGGTACTAGGAACACAAAGACAAAACCAAAGCAATTCCTGCCCTCAAGGACCTTACATTCAATTACATGTGTTTATAGGAAATTAAATGTAAACTACTAATTAATTTCTGGTGGGGAGGGCACTAGCAACTGGGGTGTGGGTAGTATGCTAGGATATGTTTTAAGTGAAATGGCACTTGAACTAAGCTTTGAATGAAGCTGGGGGTTCTTCCAGAAGACAGAAAGGAGGGTGAGCATTCACGGTATGGGGGACATTCTGTGCAGTCACTGAAGATGGAAAATTAGATACTGCATATGAGAAATATCTAGCAGGCCAGTTGGATGAGAACACAGAATTCATGAAGGCAAGAGATGTGCAATAGCTTATAAAGGTTGTAGGAGCCAAAGAGAAGAGTCTGAATTCTCTCTGAGAGGCAAGAAGGAGAGAACCAATCACTGGGGCTTTTTGAGCAGGGCAGTGACCTAGTCACACTAGTACTTTATGAATATCAATCTGTCAGCTATGTAGAGGATGGACTAAAAAGAACAGAGGCTTTAGAGTGGTATGTCAAATTGGAGGCTAATGCAATGATTGATTCAGGAAAGAAAGGGTAAGGACTAGAATAGAATCATGGCTGTGTAAGTACACAGAAATTGATGGATAAAAGATATATTTTGGAGGTAGAATCAACAATCCTTGGTGTCTTATTGTGTGTCAGTGGTAGGAGGATGACTCCATCACTGCCAACCAGGGTGACTGGAAGAATAGTGCCCTTAATAGAAATCCAAAAATTAGGAAGGAGGGAGGGACTGGGGAGAAAGGCAAAAAGTTCTGATTTGGATGTGTAACATTTGAGTTGCCTAAAGGCATGCAGTTGGAAATGTCCTCTAGGTAGTCATTGATGCAGGACTGAAGTTCAGGGGAGAGAGACTGGTTAATGATATATAAATCTGGGAGTCATCATCATAGCAGTGATAGTTGAAACCATAGGAGCTGATGAGGTCACTAAAGAAGAGAGATCAAAGCCTCAATTAATTTTAACTAACATTGCATCAGGTGCTGAGAATACAGAGATGAAAGACAACACAAGAGATAGACCTAGGTTCTAACATTTTCTAGTTACGTGGCTTTAATCAAGTTTCTTGAACTCTTTGGGCCTTAATTTTCTCATCTATAAAATGAGAATAATGATACCTTCCCTTCCTGAAAGCTGAAGTCTGGATCAGATAATTGTTTATATTTACTTCTAACTCTAAGGTGTATGATTCTCTGAATTGAGAAAAATATAACTCATAAACATAAAACTGGCAGTGGTAAAATAGAAAGTGTGACTGGGTCTAACATAAGTGGAAGGGAAAGGAATAAGCATTTATGTAGCACCAACTGTGTGCCAGGTGCATTATTTTTGCAGATATAATCATTTGATTCCTACGACAACTCTACAAAACAGGTGCTGTTATAATCTACATTTTTTTTAGTGAAGGAAATGAAGGTGAACAGATTATGTAACTTGGTCAGGGTAACACAACTGGCAAATGTATGATATAGAATTTGAACTCAGGTCTTTCTGACTCAAGACCTAGTATTGTATCTACCAGCTTCCCCTAGGCATGGATATAACTCTAGCTCCATTCCTTTTTGGTAGATACTAGACGTGGCAGCCACAGGATCACTGGGGGATGAAACGATATGATACACATGTATCTTGCATTGTCTTGAATAGAAGCAATTGCTTTTTAAGTCAGTGTGAGAGACCATTCCTTCCAGATGGAAAAATTTATCCCAGGGGCTATGCTTCAGTCTCAAAGCTCTTAATATTATAATTTCCATATCACTTCTTTGAGCCCTATGTTCTCTTAATAGTTGAGTAAGATTCTGCTGTACTCTGATTAATAACCCTTAATCCCCAAACCTCTGTCACTCTTATTGTGCCAAGTTTCTATGCCCTCCCCCTCTTTTTCCTGACTCCTCTGCCATATATTTTCAAGACCAGCTGGGGTTTTAGCAAGAATATATAGGAATATATAAAGGAAGAGAATAAATTCGGAAATAAAATATGAAGGTACAAGTCATAAAATATAGATTACATCTACTCATAATGTTCTGGGTAGTTGTGAGCTACAGGTTTATCATATCTTCTACACATTTTTTAACTGATCCTGGCCACAATGATTTGACCATTTTTCAGTCCAACCTAGGGCTCCAGCTGTAGTCTCTGCTCTCCATCCATCTTCTACCCAAGAATGGCATTTGTTTTTCTCAGAACACTCTATGCTGTCTCTTAGATGTGCTCTAATTCTGTTTTGTAAGCTCATGGTTAATTTAGAAAATCTTGCTAAAATTTCAGCCAATCAGAAGCCACCAAGTTTGTACCTTGGTCCTCCCCATTCTTCCGCCACCAGTCCCAAGTAAGTATTTGCTTAACTAAGGCCCTGACCAAGAAGGTGATACTGAGTGATATAAACAGGTTTCCCCTCACCTCAAAACTCACAAATACCCAGATTTGTTGAAGTTTTTATCCTCCTTCCTTTATTCCTTTTCCTGTAACTAGCCATTCACAATCTTGTTTTTTCTTTGCTTTTTCCACTTTCTTCAGCCATTCTTCTCTGACTTCTTTTCTTCTTCTTCTGGGTTTGAATAGGAATACAAATACTGTGACTACAGTATGTGCAAATACATTTATAGGAATAATGAAAAGTCCTTAGATGAAGATAAAATTCATATTCTTGGGGTCTGTATTCAATCTAAATACATGGAGGAAAGCCAATCAGTAACTGTTCAGAAACAATTTTTCTTATTGCAAGTCACCAGCCTATGACACTTTGTGAACTTAAAGAAAACAATATTAAGAAGGATAAGTGCAGTTTTAATTAACAGAGAGAAGGAATTTTATGAATTGTAAACCTGGATTTACTGAAAGAATATAAACATTGCCTTTTCAATCTCATATATTTCTAATCCTTTTTAGAGTGATTTTGAACATGCTTAGGGTGATATTCTCAGGTAAGTTTCTAATGGCAGGTTTCTTAAAGTCTGATTATTATTGGAATAGGATGTCAAGGGCTAGGGGGAAGTGAAATGAGGGAGGATGGATGGTAGGGGAATTTCTTCCCTAAAAAAGAGAATAAGAGGACAGATACCTTTATTTTTTTCTTGGTATAATATTTCCTGGACAGGCAAATAGCCTACATTATATCTGACTGTCTTAGGTGCCATGATTCTGTAAAAATTCAGTACTCTAGTTTTCCTAATTAGGTTGGAACTGATATTGATTTATTATAACAATATGATAGATTAGTATATCCCTCAGTCAATATTTTGGCACCATTGTAAGGCAATTTAGAGAAAACTCCCTTGCTATGATACACACTAAACTAATTTTTTAAGAAGTTAACAATGTTTGTTGGCTATCCTGTGCTTTACAAAATAGAATTCTGTGAAAATTGATTGTGAAGCAAATTCCTATAATGTGAATCCTGTGTTCCCAGTGACTTCTTCAATTAAATTAAAGATGCACAGAATAAAATCCTCAGTAGACTGTATTGAATGATATGAAGATGTGCACCAGACTGTAGACAGGTAGGGTATTGTGTGATATCAGAAGCTTTTTGCCTCCTGATTGTCAATGTGGTATTTTCAGAACTTTATAAAGTTCTGGCACTTTCCTAGCATTCTTCTTATCATGAGCAAGGAAGGCATCGTGTTATGAGCTAGGAGAAAAAAAGACATAAACCTTATCCCTTGCCTTCATTCAGCTTGCCATCCATTTGGACAGATAGGCCATATGCACAAAAAAACAAGCAGTGATATGTCTATGTAGTCTGAATACCAAACAATTAACAACAGGTAATACATGCAAATATAGCTGAGGAAAGATAATCATAGACTTATGTGTGCTTAGGGAAGGCTAATTTGTGACAAAAATTAAGATAAACTGGAAATTCTAATGGAAGGAGTCAATTTGACCTTACAGATATCATTGAAATTTGATGGGATAAAAGTCTTGACTAGAATGCTTCTAGAAGAGTATAACTTGGGGCAGCTAGGTGACACAGTGAGTACAGCACCGGCCCTGGAGTCAGGAGTACCTGAGTTCAAATCCGACCTTAGACACTTGACACATTTACTAGCTGTGTGACCTTGGGCAAGTCATTTAACCCCAATTGCCCTGCCTTTCCCCCTGCAAAAAAAAAAAAAAGTATAACTTATTCAGAAGACAGAAAGATGACAGGGGCAGGATATTGTTGTTTTTAAAGAACATATACTAATATGAGCAAATGAAGTAACCAGAAGAATGAGCCATGCTAGAGAACTTTTGAGTGATTATCAGTGGGAGAAAATGAAGAATGATTTTGTCCTCTGAGTATAGATGAGAAATTTAAGCAGATCACAAAGAATCATGATGTAGCAGTCATGTGGGGCTTCAGTTGTAGTGAAATTTGTTGGAACTCTGTCAGGATCCAAGGTAAGATAATAGTATCTTTGACTTATTTTAATGATAATTGCAGTCTTTAAAGGTCAGAGGAACCAAGAAGGTGACATTCTGATTGAACTTGAGTTTCATTAAAAGGAAGGAAATGGTTCTTGAGATATAAATGACAGAAACCTCAGGAGAAAAGAGATCAGTACCTTTTAGGATTTGTAACAAATAAGAAGAAATATGGGTAGATCTTACATGCACCCTAGATTTGTGGAGAACAGATTTCAAAGTACTTAGAAGAATGATAGGCAGACCTCCTTGGACTGAATCAGGATTGGCAAACTACAGCCTGTATGCCAAACCAGCCCGTTTTTATGTAGCTAGTGAGCTAAGAATGGTCTTTGAATTTTTAAACAAGATTTACTTAAAAATATTTGGTCTCACCAGACAATTCTTATTTTTCTTTCTCATCAAATTTCCTTTCTTCCTTAAGAATTTCAGTTTTCAGTTTAGGGGTCAGTAATGTATGGTTTGCAAGCCAAGTCTGGTTTTTGTTTGGCTCAAGATCCTCTTTCTCTTTTTCTCCCTTCTCCTTCTTTTAACATGTAAAGCATCTCACAAAATTTAAAGCACTACCTATGAATGCTAGCTATTATTGTTATAGCACAATTAGATGGATTTAGAATTAATTGAATGGTCTGACTCAAAGAGTACTCATTAATTATTCAGTGTCAGCTTGGCAGAAGGCCTCAATTGGTATGTCCCAGCGATTTGGGCTTGGTGCTCCATTAAGGTTTTTATCAGTGACTTGGATAAAGGCTTAGATGATATGCTTATCAGATTTGCAGATGACACAAATTTGAGTGGGAAAGCTAACACCCTGGATGATAGGGCCATCTATTGGAAATATTGGGATAAATTTATTAAGAGAGATTTAATAGGGATAACTAAATTGACTTCAATAGTACAAGATGGGAGAGGTATGGTTAGCACTTTGAAAAAAGTTCTGGAGGTTTTAGTGGACTGCAAGCATACTATGACTCAATACAATGTTATGGCAGCCAAAAAAGTAAAGTGATCTTGAGTTTAATTAAGTAAGGAATAAATACGTGATCATCCCACTGTGCTGGGGGAGCCGGTCAGACTACATCTGGAATGTTGTGTTCAGTTCTGGGTGTCTGTCTCGCTAGTGACATACCCACAGGGGCTGCTATGACTATACAAGCATATTCTCAGGTTTGAGTTGCAAGATAGAACAGACTCTCTTCAATGAGGACAAAATCAGAACATTTACTCCAACACTAGAGAGCCAAATCCATCATAGCAACAAAGAAATCTATACACATTACCAATGCAGGGGGCACCGCCATCCCCAAGCCTTCCCTCCCCTCAGGCCTCCCCACAAACAACCTCCCTTAGGCAAAACACCCTTCTCACCCACACCAGCTGCTCCACTCTCTCTTTCCACCTCCTCTCTCTCCTAGCTCCACCATGCTCACACTTCCCGCCGCACCCTTCCTGCCCCACCCATTCGGCAAGCTCCTCCCACCACAGGCTCATGTGACTCAGGCTTTCATGTGACTCAGGGACTCAAAGCAGGTCACATAGGGCTATTAATGGATGGGAAAGATCTTCGTTGCATCAACATTATAGTGCCATAGTTTGTGAAGGACTTTAATAAGCTGGAAAGTGCTTAGAGGATGGTAAGCAAACTGATAAAACACTCAAAACCATCCTATATGTACCTGTGTTGAAAGAAATGACTATGTTTAACTTGTAGAAGAAAGAGTTCAGAGGTTGGCATGATAACATTTTTCAGGTACTTAAAGGGCCATCTTATGCAAGACTTGTTATTTTTGCCCCCTGAAGGTAGAATGAGGAGCAAATGGTGGAAATTGCAAAGAGGGAAATTTAGACTTTGTGTCATTTGAAACTTCCTGAACATTTAGAGCTATCAAAAAACTATAAGATGCCACCCATGGAGGCCTTTAGCCTCATTGGAGGTCTCCAAGCACAGAATGGATGATCATTTATCTGGAATGTTATAATGGGAATTCTTTTTCAAGTACAGGTTGGGAACCATGGAGCTCTGAGGTCTTTTCTGGTTCCAGAATTGTATGATTATGTTATTTTGTGAAGTGAGACTTAATGAAGGATAGGACTTAGGTAAGCAGAGAGAAGGGTGGTGGTAGTAGGGATTTTTAAAAAGTGTAATGTCATGACCTAAAACTTGGAGATGATAATACTGTCATAATAGGTTACTACATAAATAGGACAAGTAATATACCAGTTTGACTGGAATAGAGCATTCAAGTAGGGGGTCAATGAAAAGAGAAATTGGAAATTGAGAGTATGGCCAAATTGTGGGAGGTTTTAATTTAAATATTTTCTGAATGCGATGGAGGAGCTGTTGAATTTTCTGAGCAGGGTTAAAGTATTTAAAATAGATTAACTTGGTAATAGTATATAAAATAGATAATAAGTTAGATATAGGGAGGTCAGTTAGGAGAAGATTATAAAATTTTAGGTAAGAGGTAATACGGACCTGATCTATGGATTTAGAAATAGAGAATGTGAGAAGATCTCTGTTTTGTAATCCGTACATCTCCCATGATCCTTTCTCATAAATTTAGAAATCCTGCATTTCTATGTTTTGCTCTCCTTAAAAAACAAAAAGCAGAATCAATAAACAATGCATTTTAAAGTTATCTATGTTGTTTTTTTCCCTATGCATCTCTTTCTCCCTGTTTGCAAAACAAGGAAATTATGTGAGATATAATGTTTCATTTTCATACAACAGTTTATTCTGGTTATGTCTTAATGTAGCTCAGGATTAGTATTTGGGACCATATATTTTGCAACAAAATGTGTAACTCTATTAGTGTACAGCCTAATAAGAATTGCTGTGTGTAAATGACAGTGGTTTTTTTTCTTTACTGCAATTAGTACACTTTTACTTCAAATTCACAACTTCAGAAATTTTTTTTTGCTATAATATTTTATTCGTTTGTGTGGTTGAAAAGAATATACACCTACTGGACCTGGAGTATACCTTTCTCTCCTGACTCACTTTAGATTTCCTTTTCTCCTATTTTAAATCATGGACACTTTTGTCCCTATTCCCTCATTGTGAAGTAACCTAAGAAGCAAAGAATTAGCCTTGTTCAATATTCACCAGACAGGTAACTGTGTACTGGCAAGAAAACATTTTTCTGTTCCTCCTGTTGGACCATAGTGAATTTCTTTGGGTGCCACCTAGTATTGAGATTTACATTTCTCTCTTAGTTTGGAAACTTACTGGTAGGTCAGCTGGTTATGCCTTAGTTTTTATTTTGAAATACAGACAGCTCCAAAAGTCCATGACTTTATGAATAGAAGAATCAGTGAAACATAGTAGAAAGGCTTTGTAAGTATTGCTTGAAAATGAATTTGCCTTTTGATTATCAATATAAATTTATACAAATTTGGCTTTGTTTGGAGGGATATAAACATACCAAAATTTTAATGAACTTAATATGTATTTGAAAAGATTCTTTCTTTATTGATTAGCATTGGATTCAGAAGTTTATTCACTATGGATAGTACTATATAGGCTGAAATTTTTGTTTCCTTGATTGAAGCTATGGAAACTGACCTGATCTAGGATCTGGAATCCTGTACTTTAGTGATGTTAAAAATAAAGTGACTAAAAGCAAAAATAGAATCAAGGTAGAATCTTAAAACACATTTATGTGTTTTTATTTGCCTTTTCATAACTAATAAGTTATAGCTTGTAAGATTTGTGCTGTGGGCATGTGTGAGAAAGATGGAAAAGGATCTATCTACATATGTTTATGTATTAAATATGTATATCCATGTTCAGCTTCAGAAAGAAGGACAACCTTAGGGACCATGTGCTTGATGCTTATTAATTATATTTTCCCAAATTGACCTGTTAAATAATCTTTGTATCTCAAGGTGAAAGATTTATAATGTCCCTTCTGTGCAGTATTAAACATTGGCCAGCTAATGTTAGAAACTGAGAGGTACAAGTATAATATTAGAAAATATATTATCACAGACTGACCCAATAATTATAGTTTTAAAGTTAAATTTAAAGTGGAAATCATGATATTGTATAGCAGTAGTCTTAAAGGAAAGAATATTAGCTATGGACATTTGTATTTGTGTGCTTTCTTAAAAGTTTTAGCATCATAGATATTCCTTAATTTGATACAATTTTTTTTACCTTAGAAATGATTTTAAGGAACAGTTTCTACTAGTAGCAAAATAGTTCCATTCTCAGTTGCTGCTGTGAAGGTCTCAAAACATGTGACTGTACATGTGAACACTGTGTGCAGATTAAAGCTGTGGGGCATGATTGGAGGAGACACCAACTGCCAAGTCGATGAGGCGACTGAGAGTGCTGTCCTTCCCAGCCAACAACAGCATGTGATTATGTAACGCCTGCAGTGTCTGGCACTGTGCTCCATTGGAGACACATCACGTGTTGTACAATGCTCTTGGCCTTGAAATTCAATTAGATTGATTTGAATGATGCGTGAGTCTGCATGAGATAAGCTTTTACTGTTATACACTAGAAAGCAAATGGGTTGATTAGTAGCACATGAATTGATAAATTGCTGTTGTAATTCCAACACGAATATTTGCATTGCATATATATCATTGTGGCACTAAAGAGCTAAAATTAAGCATTATGTAACTTGGCTGAATGAGGGAAAAAAATCTCAGAGCAGGAGAATAAAACATTTTGTTTCTGACAGCAGTAAGATTTCAGTCTTAGTATGTCTTAGCATAATATTTTAGAAGCTGTTTTGCAGACTGAGAAAATGTTCTTGTCCATGGCCTGGCTCATAATTGGAAATAAAAAATCATTTTGTTAATCATTTTCATAATGAACATTAGTGAACAGGAATTAAAAATTATGTATGTAGGTGGCATGTTGACATTCTTTAAAATTATTTTCTCTTTGAGATGATACTCAGTGGCTTAAAATAATTAGGACCTTTTATTAGAAGTTAACTCCTAATAGCTTAAAATAACAAATATTTTGAAAGTGGAAGCTCATGTTATCTTTTCACAAAAAGATAAAAGGGGGGGGGGTGACAAATAATATCTTAAAAAGTGAATCCCAGGAAAGAAGACAAGGCACTATTTTACTAATAAGCACTTGAAGAACAACTGGGATGTGACCAAGATCCATGCTAGGTGTTTTGCTTTCCCTCTCAGCTCCTTCCAAATGGGATTTGAAATTTCAACAAGGAGTCCTGGAGAGAAGTTGATGTTCATTTTCTGACCTTTTGAAAGAGTAATAGAGCTGCCTAAGCACTAAGAAAGTAGAGGGAACTGAAATGTTAAGGAAGTGTGCTTCAGTTTTGGTATATGAAGAAAGATAAGACATGTATTTCATCTAGTGCAGCAGAGCTGCAGTTATTGTTTCTTCTTACAGAAAGATTTCATAGGATCATAAGATCATAGATTTAGAACTGTAAGGAACCTTAGAGGTCATCTAGTCTCTAATTTTAAAAAATGAAGATATGGAAGCCCACAGAGAGAAAGTGATTTGGCCAAGGTCACATAGATAGTGAGTGACAGAGCTGGGATTTAAACTCGCACCCTGTGCCTTGTGTTCACTTCTCTTTCCACTATACTCCTGTTCTTTTTATTGTTTTCAATGTATGCTTATTTTCAAATATAACTTTCTATAATCAGTTTAATAAGGCCATTAATAGTAGCTTAGAGGGTCTATTTAGCTAAACCTCCACAGGTAATGTTTTAGTTAGTTACTAATTTAACCATGATAAAATACCAGATTTTTGTTTCTTTTACTTTGTTTCTTGTTACTTTTGTTTCTAGGTTACCTATAGCTCTGATACTACTTGTGTGTCACTTAACCTCACTTTAATCATCTCTAAAATGTGGGGTTCAATTAGATTACCTTTTTTAAATTTTTTTTTATTTAATATATTTAGTTTTCAGCATTGATTTTCACAAGAGTTTGAATTACAAATTTTCTCCCCATTTCTACCCTCCCCCCCACTCTAAGATGGCATATATTCTGGTTGCCCTGTTCCCCAGTCAGCCCTCCCTTCTGTCACCCCACTCCTCTCCCATTCCCTTTTCCCTTTCTTTCTTGTAGGGCAAGATAAATTTCTATGCCCCATTGCCCGTGTATCTTATTTTCCAGTTGCATGCAAAAACTTTTTTTTTTTGTTTTTGAACATCTTTTTTTAAAACTTTGAGTTCAAATTCTCTCCCCTCTTCCCTTCCCACCCACCCTCCCTAAGAAGTCAAGCACTTCAACATAGGCCATATGCGTGTCATTATGTATAACCCTTCTACAATACTCATGTTGTGAAAGACTCTCTATATTTTGCTCCTTCCTAACCTATCCCCCTTTATTGAATTTTCTCCCTTGACCCTGTCCCCTTTCGAAAGTGTGTGTTTTTGATTACCTCTACCCCCATCTGCCCTCTCTTCTATCATCCCCCCCTTTTTTAATCTTCTTCTTCCTCCTTTTTTCCTCTGGGGTAAGTTACCCAATTGAGTATGTATGGTATTTCTTCCTCAGGTCAAATCTGATGAGGGCAAAATTCACTCATTCCCCCTCACCTGACTTCTCTTCCCTTCCTACAGAACTGCTTTTTCTTGCCACTTTTATGCGAGATAATATACCCCATTCTATCTTTCCCTATCTCCCTCTCTCTCAATATATTCCTCTCTCATCCCTTAATTTGATTTTATTTCTTTTAGATATCTTCTCTTCATCTTCAACTCACCCTGTGCCTGCTCTCTCTCTCTCTCTCTCTCTCTCTTTCTCTCTATACATATATATATATACACACACACATACATGTATACATACATACACACTCACATATACATATATATACATAAACATATATATACATAAACATTTATATATATACACAAACATATATATATATACACACACACACACACACACACACACACATATACATACACACACATACATATATGAATATTCCCCTCAGCTACCCTAATACTGAGGTCTCATGAATCATACACATCATCTTTCCATTTAGGAATGTAAACAAAACAGTTCAACTTTAGTAAGTTCCTTGTAGTTTCTTTTTCTTGATTACCTTTTCATGCTTCTCTTGATTCTTGTGTTTGAAAGTCAAATTTTCTATTCAGCTCTGGTCTTTACACTGAGAAAGCTTGAAAGTCTTCTTTTATTGAAAGTCCATATTTTGCCTTGGAGCATGATACTCAGTTTTGCGGGGTAGGTGATTCTTGCTTTTAATCCTAGCTCCATTGACCTCCGGAATATCGTATTCCAAGCCCTTTGATCTCTTAATGTAGAAGCTGCTAGATCTTTGGTTATTCTGATTGTGTTTCACAATACTCAAATTGTTTCTTTCTGGCTGCTTGCAGTATTTTCTCCTTGATCTGGGAGCTCTGGAATTTGGCGACAATATTCCTAGGAGATTTCTTTTTGGGATCTATTTGAGGAGGCGATCTGTGGATTGTTTCAATTTCTATTTTGCCCTGTGGCTCTAGAATATCAGGGCAGTTCTCCTTGATAATTTCTTGAAAGATGATATCTAGGCCCTCTTTTTTTTATCATGGCTTTCAGGTAGTCCAATAATTTTTAAATTATCTCTCCTGGATCTATTTTCCAGGTCAGTGGTTTTTCCAATGAGCCATTTCACATTGTCTTCCATTTTTTCATTCCTTTTTTTTTTTTTCTGTTTTATAATATCTTGATTTCTCATCAAGTCACTAGCTTCCACTTGCTCCAATCTAATTTTTAAGGTAGTATTTTCTTCAGTGGTCTTTTGGACCTCCTTTTCCATTTGGCTTATTCTGCCTTTCAAGGCATTCTTCTCCTCATTGGCTTTTTGGAGCTCTTTTGCCATTTGAGTGAGTCTATTTTTTAAGGTGCTGTTTTCTTCAGTGTATTTTTCAGCATTTTTTGGGTCTCCTTTAGCAAGTCATTGACTTGTTTTTCATGGTTTTGTCACATCCTTCTCATTTCTCTTCCCAATTTTTCCTCTACTTCTCTAACATGCTTTTCCAAATCCTTTTTGAGCTCTTCCATGGCCTGAGACCAGTTCATGTTTTTCTTGGAGGCTTTTGTTGTAGGCTCTATGACTTTGTTGACTTCTTCTGGCTGTATGTTTTGGTCTTCTTTGTCACCAAAGTAAGATTCCAAAGTCTGAGACTGAATCTGGGTGTGTTTTTGCTGCCTGGCCATATTCCCAACCAACTAACTGGACCCTTGAGTTTTTCAGCGGAGTATGACTGCTTGTAGACTAAAGAGTTCTATGTTCCAAGCTTGCGAGGATGCGCCGGCTCTGCTACACCAGCATTCCTCCTTCCCCAAGAACCCCCAACCCGGACTGGATTTAGTTCTTCAGCAGGCTCTGCACTCCTGCTCTGATCCACTACTTAATTCCTCCCACCAGGTGGGCTTGGGGCTGGAAGCAACTGCAGCTGCAGTTCTGTAGCTGCCCCACCTTTGCTGCCCCCGGGCGGTAGCCAAACCAACAGGGAACTCCTTCCACTCCCGCAGCTTTTCCCACTAACCTTCTCTATTGTCTTTTGGTGTTTGTAGGTTGAGAAGTCTGGTAACTGCTGCAGCTCACTGATTCAGGGCGCTAGGGCAGGCTCCGCCGGGCTCCTGGTCTGGTTGGTCCGCGCCGCCCATGCTGGGCTCTGCTGCGCTCCGCTCCGCTCCCAGCTCTGTGCGGGGTAGACCTCACCCAAAGACCATCCAGGCTGTCCTGGACTAGAGCCTTGCTTCCCTTTGCTCTTTTGTGGGTTCTGCAGGTCAATTAGATTACCTTTACAAAGACTCTCAGTTCTAAATCTATGATGTTTATGATAGGAGTTAATATGCTTTTATTTATATTATAAGCAATTCTCTTATTACATTACAGGGGAAAATTACTTTGTAATTGGCATATTCTCTGTCATTAAATAGTAGAATTATGCCTTAGAAAGCATCTGGTCTAAACCAGCTTATTTTACAGATGAGGAAACTGTAGTTCAGAGAGGTTAAATGATTTGCTCAATGTCACATATGTAGTAAGCAACAGACGTGGAATTTGAAATCCTATCCTCTGACTCCAAGTCCAGCGTTTTTTCCACAGTACATGGGTGAAACAACTTCATTGGAGTAAAACATGGTGTGGGCATGTAGCAGTATTTTCAGTAGTCAAAATAATATAATCAGAATAAAATTTTTAAAATGGCATTGGAAGACAGCCTTCTGGCTCTTAAATTTGACTCTAGATGAGATAACTTTGTTGATGAGTGCATTCAGACTTGATTTAATGAATTGATTAATGAATTATGATGAATAATGAGGGATTGCTCATTATTGTCAGTGCATTTAACCAACTGCTACATCTAAAAAAAAATGGGAAAGGCAAGGATTAGCTCATTCCTTACCCTACCGTAATTGAATTCAGTTCTTTTCCTATTTACATCTTTGAATGATGATATATGACCCATCACTGTGATGGATCTCTGGACATCATCTGAAATTGTTTTATTATTTTCAAAGACTCTCCTGTTTCATTTGACTAACAATGACTTCATAAAGTTATTGGCACCTTACAGTGATGGCCACAGCATAGGATACAACAATTCTATTGAGGGGGCACTAAAAATATATAATCTATATGAGAAGTTTTGACAGTTACAGGCTAATAATAGAAACTCTGAAAAGTATGTGCTTTTAAAATGCATACTATTAGTAGTTTAACAGTCACAGTATAATGACATGCAAAAGTATATGAATATGGTTTTTATACTCAAATTATGCCATTTGTATTATACATTAAGTAGCAGATGATGAGCTGTTTAGCTGTTATATTTAAAGGAAATGATAAAAAAGAATCATACTTGACACCTGTATGTGATGTTTCACATTTTCTTAATATGTTGGGGGGGGCTACAATAAAACTACTCCTTGGAAATAAACTTCAGATTCATATCAGAGTTGAATATCAGTGTTGAAAATGTGTCAGCCCACAAAAATGTCTTCATGTATTTTATAATATATGAAATCAGCATTTACAAGTGCTTATGGGAAGTTATTTTCTAGAATTTCTATCACAAAATTTGAGCACATTAAAGATAGGCCACTTTGGCACATTTTATTCTAAAGTGACATATTATGGGTACTACATTTTTATAACAATGAGGATATTAATAGGGAACAAGTAGGATTTTGTAAGCAATATTCAGTAATGGACTGCATCTTTACTACTTCAAAATTAACTAAAAGTTGTGACATTATAATAAAAATTTTAGGTAGAGCATTTGTTAAAGGCTTACTATGTGACAGGAACAATATATTTACAAGTTCTGTAAATATAAATACAAGTAAAAAAGATAGTCACTATCTAAAAAAGCTTACATTCTGATGGGGGAAGATGGCACATAAAGGAAAATTGGGAGGAGGGAAAAAGTGGATATCTGCCTTAGGCAAGGACACTGGTGAGTTGGTAGAGAAGTCCAGAGAATGTGGGAGTGAAGTAAACATGGCCTCTCAAGAAATGGTGATCTGAACCAGGGACTCACCAATCAGAACAGAGGACCAAAGGGCAAAGGTATCTCCGTGGTGAAAAGGCTTACTGGCATGGAGGTAGAGAAGTTCAGTAATTGAGGCATGGAGCCAAGAATGAAGTACACATGACCTGGGGACTTCATGAAATGGTAGTTTGGACCACAAGCATCAAACAGAAAAAGGACTTCATATCTTATGTCTCTCCAAGAGACTAAATGAATAAAGAAAAAGTGGAGAGAGTGCTGACCTTGGAGTCTAAAAGACCTAGATTTGAATTCTGCTTCAGATATTAACTAGCTGTGTGCCTCAATTTCTTCTCCTAGAAAATGGGCATAGTGCTTGCACCACCTATTTCACAGGGTTGTTTTGAAGCATGCACTTTGTTAGCCTTAAATCGTTAAACGAATAAGGGCTATTTCTGTTATTATTGTTGCTTTTATAGATCCACACACCCATATGTGTTTTTTTTTTTATAAAAATGTAGGTAACGCCAGGTTTTCAAAGGCATAGGAAAATGCATTATATACTGTGGTTGACCATCTGTATCATGACTAACATCAGAATAAACAAGTAAATTAAGTATGTAGAAGCATGGATTGAGAACTGGAAGAGGTCTCAGAATCCATTTAGTCTGATTTCTTCATTTTGTGGATGAGAAAACTGAGGACCAGAGTGATTTAGTGGTATGCCCAATATCTGAGGCGGGATTTGAACTCAGATATTTCTGACTCCAAGTACAGGGCTCTATCCTCTATACCAAACTGCCCCTGAATGTGAATAAAGTGTATAGAATTTAAATAAAGAATTTCTATTTATTGAATGCAGAAAGTGAGAGAAGCTCCTTTTTTTTTTTTCCCTTTTTCCATTCCTTTGCTCTTCATTGTTTTAACATTGCAACTCTATATTGGTGTGAGTTTGTTTAGAGGGGAAATCTCTTGAGTAACAATTATAATTTTCCCTTTTCAGTACTTTCTATCTTAAAGAATGGATGCATCTTTCTGCTTCTCACTGTAGCATAGAGTATGAGGATTATTTTACTGGTACTGTATTTCCTTTTCCTACTGGCTATCATGTTACTTTTGACTGTAAAGGATATGCTAATGACTGCTGAGGCAGAATATCATAAATTGTCGAACCTTGGACTGATACATATTTTTCCATTTAAACTAACAATCGCGTCTTTCAAACTGATGAAAAAAAATACATAACTTCTTTGACTTGTTGTAGTTTAATGTGGGAATCTTTTGCTGAAAATACAAGAAGAAGATATCATGAGGTTTTGTTTAGATTCCAGCATAGCTTTTACCCATGTTTTAACCAAGAAATTCACGAGGCACTTTAACATTAGTCCTTATTTCAATCTTACTTCTCTTTTGAATACTGTTGAGATAGGTTTAAAGTATCTTAAATCAAGATAAAGATGAAACTCCAAAATTAATTTTGCCTTTAAAACAGTTCCTGGCAGCAGGTAGAAAATAAATGAACTGAAGTCTGTATTCTGGTGGTATAATTGCACATACAGTGCAAGTTACTGTAGCTGACAGGTTTCAAATTACTGTAGCTTGTTATGTAAGATACCCAAAATGGTTTGATGTGATATTATTTCCAAACAAAGTTGTGAAAGCATGTGTCAGGACAACAAACAATCCAATGAAATTTTTAGCAATTTACCTTCTGATAATTATCACTTCTAGCAAGGCTAGAAATTGATTTATATAATTCTGAGAGGCATATTTTTAAAAGCCCAGGAACATAAACACTGCTCTAAGGAATCTTATAAATTATTAGGCTTGACTTTATTAGAAGAACCAGTAATAATTATTTAGTTCCTTAATGTATCACTTTAAAGAAGCAAGAAATGCCACCCAAGACCAGGTTTAATTAAATATATACCTTTGAATATTACAGTTAATGGAAAGCTTGTGACACAGACTGATGAAATTCAGGAATTTGACTCATGTACTTGACGCATATGCTTATACATGCACACACACTGGAATTCAAAACCTTGCATCTTAATACTTAGAGTAAGAAATACAACATGCCTACAGTGTACTTTAAGTTTAGGAATATTAGAGTGCTTTCAAAATTTGATAATTATTCTTTCAGACATTTGATAATTGTTATTCTACCACTGTGAAATCTAGATGCTGTTGGTATAGCCTTGGGCAAGCCATTTAATCCTACTTGGCCTCATTTCTTTTATTTTTAAAATGGTGAGGTTGGGCTTAATGGATTGTTAGAGATCTAATATTTCAATATATATAGAAAGGCAAACAAATGGAAGTGTCCTTTTTCTAAACTGAATGGTAGTTCAGTTTCACATTAGGCCTCATGAACATGAGCCCATGCTCCATGGATCCATAACCCATGGGTTTGAGTTATATATATTCTGAATAATCTCTACTATCCTTTTCCAGCTCATTTTCCAGATGAGAAAATGGAGGCAAATAAAGTTAAGTGATTTACTTAGGGTCATACAGCTAGTAAGTGTCTGAGGCCAGATTTGAACTCAGAAAGATGAGTTTTCCTGTGCCACCCAGCTCACCTCCATAGTGTTCTAAGTACATTTATGCTAATCAGTGTGACTTAGTGGGTAGAGAGCCAGTCTCAAAGTTAGGGAGGTAGGGTTTCAAACATGTATCTTACATATTTCCTATCTTTGTGGCCATGGACAAATTATGTAACCTCTCCTCTTTTCAGGGGACTACTATCTAAGACTATGGAACAGTTGCTAATCTTCCTTGGTAGAAGAGCTTCCTCACCAAGGAGCTTCTTACACCAGTGAAATCACAGGACCAGACTCACCTCTCTCCCCACCTCCCAAACCTCCATTTCACAAGTTGCTCCTTTGAGGGGTAATGGGAGGGGAGTAAATGCAAGTATTATTAGCTCCCTTTCAGATGCAATAGGATCCTGGGACCATAGATTTAGAGCTAGACATTAGTCCAGCCCTGTCATTTTACAGATAAAGGAATGGAATGACTTGTTCAAGGTCACATCTGGAAATGCAACAGGAGAGGCAGAGCCAAGGTTCAGAGCCAAGTCCTTTGACACCCAATCCAGTGCTTTTATCCCTGTTCCTTGCTGCTTCTAGATGGGAGAATAGAGTTAGAACTTGTCTGAATTCATATTTATTGAAAGGAGAGCCCAATAGCTTAGATTTTTTCTAATTTCAGGGTTAGTAAGCTTTTTGCTACAGTAAGCCTTTAAGTTAAGAAGAAAGGAAATTGATATAAGGATTCATAGTCAACAGTATAAATAATAGCTACATTTTGTTATAATTTACCTTTGATTCATTATATCTTTAGTTGAAATGATCAATGCTCTTCTGTATTCCTCTTCTGTATCCCATGGCAGTTATATATAATCAGGAATAGACTGGCTCAGGCAATATAAGGTGGAGTTTAAGGGACAATGGTTATCCTTAGAATACTGATAATACATTTTTTGCTTGTCAGACAAAAGATGTGATGTTTGGAAAGGCCTGTGACTCTTCCCACTTTTCCATCAATAACCTCACAGGAATCAAATGAAACATGTATTGTCTTGCTTGTATAATTGGAGGTATGGTTGTCCCTTGTCTTTAGGAAGACTTGGAGCAGCATAATGAAGCTTTATTTATTGTAATCTGAAATAGTAGATAAATAATACTGGCTTTTAAACTTCATATGGAAGATGTATGGTCTTGTCTCATGGGAAGAAGGAAAATGATGAAATGGGGTGATGCATTTTTCATCACATTGTGCATTCATTTGGGAAAAATAGGAAGTCCCATGGCCAGGATAATGAAATTTGGTTCGACTTATTTAATGTTATTAGTGCCTGCACATGTCAGTCATCTTAAAATCATATGAGATGTACTAAGGGGTTCATAATGATTATTTGAAACTCTCTCCCCTTATAAAAACTTCTAAACTTTTTATTTTGTTCCTGAAAATACTATTCACATATCAAAAAGGAAATTGCAGTATCTTTCTCGAGGATGATAATTATTTTTCCTAACATGTTTATGAGGCTTGTACTCTAATTTCCATGAAGTTGTTTATAATATTTAGTTTATACACCTAAGGTAGTGTGAGGTAACCATGGAAACTGTCTAGCCTATATTCAGTGCAATGGTTTGTCTTCCCACACAGGTCAGGACACAGATATTCCCAGAAACCAACTCAATTTGTTGTGCCTTGAACATCAGGCAGTTTTAAGAAGAAACTGGTTCCTAATCGACACATACAATTTCATACTTAATTAGCAGTTTGAGCCTCTCTGTATTTTTACTAACAGATGTAACATTCAAAACATTTGCCATCATAATACATCTGTTTCCCAGACACACTTAAATTAAATGCAAGAATTGTGTAGCAAATAAAAGCAATGGTTTAGCAAGAAAAAATTCAAAGTTGTCATTCCTTCAGAGTTGTGCTTCCATAAGCCATTCAAGGATTAAAGAAGATTTTAAATGATAATTTCAACTATCCATGCTTCCTAAAGAAGATAAACACATTTTCCATAGTTACTTTTTCTTCCATTTTTGTTGATTACTAAGATACATGGATTCCTATGTCATTTCCATTATTACGGGCTTTCTTTTTTTTTTTTTCATTTGGCTATTATTCTATTTTTTTTTTTTTTGAGGCAGTTAAGGTTGAATGAGTTGCCCAGGATCACACAGCTAGTGACTGATTTGAACTCAGGTCCTCCTGACTCCAGGGCCAGTGCTCTGTCTACTCCACCTGACTGTCTGTCTGTCTGGCTATTATTCTAAAATGGCTCAGGGATTGTCACATGATATTTTAGGGCATTGTTGAATTGTGTAATTATGTGGAACTTTTAAGGCAATAAAAAGCTTTGAACACAAGGGACAAAAGAGTGTATGACTTGATAGTTTGAGCAATAAAATCACTTTGCCAAAAGTTTTTTTAAGTCTTTGATACTAAAATCTTTATGAATTGATTCTGATTACCTCTAAAATCAAAAGAATAAAGGAGAGTCTGTGAAGACTAATTAACTCATCTATGCATCAGTACTAAGGTTCTAGAAAGAATAATTCTTGACTCCATTCTACAAATCATTATGAAGAATGAATGAGTAAAGCATCTATTAAGTGCTTACTATGTGTGAAGCACTGTGTCAAGTTTTGGGGATACAAATAGATGGTTAAGATAGTACCTGCTCTCAAGGAGTTCACTTGTAGCAGCAGTGCTTTCTAAATGAGTATCTTTTGTGGTCGGTCATTGACCATATCACAAAATGAAAAGCAATCCATGCATAAAATTTAGACATTTGAAGTAAAATTTATTGGGAAGAAACTTTGGAGTATCATTGGTTGGTTCTTATTTCAAGTGAGAAAGAACATAGTTGCTGAGGAACTTCAGGGGATTTCCACTTTTGGTGGCATTCCACCAGCTTCAGGCCTGCAGCTGATCCCCACTCTAAACACTAATAAATGCAATGTAGGTCTTCAAAGTCCTCAGTAGCCTGAAGTTGGAACTTTGGTTTTTCCTTATATATAGAAGGTAATCTTGCTTCCTTATGTAGGTTATGAGCTTCTTATCAAGTTTCCTGCTTCTAAGATCTCTATCATATGGTAAGCATGGGGTTAGAGGCCAAACTTAAAATTTCACTTCATAGTTGTCCTTGGGCCTGGATCTGTAAAAGTATTCTTTTCTACACCTAGGCCCCTCGATAGAAGAAAAGATTATTTTTTATATAAGTACTTTGTCAATGAATTTGTAACTTTTATGAAACAATGAGACAGGATCTATTAAGAATTTAAAGTTAATGATGAACATGAATCTATGGGGGACTCTTTAACAAAACTCAGAAAATAAAGTTCTAGAGATGAATATATTGAGAGCTATGTGCTCTCCCACTCACATACTGTCAAGGCACTTAATTTTTCAGTGCCCCAGGCAACTCTAAAATTATGTTATAAAACAGTTGCATTGGAAAGGGAGCTTTCTGACATGGAATTCCTTAAACCAGTGAAATCACAGTTTCAGACCAAAAATATAGAGATAGAATTTTCCAGAAATTTCTACTGAAATCTTCATTTCAGTCAGCTGGGTTTGTAACATTGGAATTATTCTTAACTGCATTCTACTTTACCCTTCATATTCAATCTTATCCCTTCTCTACATTCACATGGCTACCACTCCAGTATAAATTCTCTTCACCTCTCCCCAGACTATTGCAACAGCCTCCTAATTAGTCTCCTTGCCTCCAATTTCACCCTTCTCTAATTGATCCTTCACGCTGCTGACAAACTGATATTGGTAAAGTACAGGTCTAACCATGTTACTCCTCTCTTCAAAAAGCTTCAATGGTTTCCTATTGCCCCTAGGATAAATTATAAACTACTCTATTAGGCACTTAAAAGTCCTTCAGCATCTGACTCAAACATATTCTTTTTAGGCTGATTTTGCATGATTTATTTCTCCTAACACATTCTGTGTTCCAGCCAAAGTGGCCTACTTGTTTCCTGTATATTTCATGCCATTTTCCTGCCTCTATGTCTTTGCATAGGCTGCCCCCTATTCCTTGATTGTTCCTAGGATCATAGATTGAGAGCTGGAAGGTACTTTAAAGTCCATTTAGTTCAATCCACCTCATTTTAAGGATGAGGAATCTATGTGGCATAGAGATAAAATGACTTACCCAACGTTGTTTGACTAGTAAGTACTTGAGTTGGGATTTGAAATCAATCCTTCCTAACTTAAAGTCCAGAGCTCTATCCATTATACCATCCAACTTCTTATTCTTTCCCTTGTGGAATCCCTAACTCCATTTAAGCAAGACAGCTCAAGTGCCATTTCTTGCAAGAGGCAATCTTGATTCCCCCAGTTGTTAGTGCTCCCCCACTTCTTAAAATTAGTTTTACTTGTCAGCAAACATGTGGTTTATCCCAGCAGAATATATATTCCTTGAGAAGGGATTGTCTCATTTTGTCTTTGTATTTTTAGCATATAGTACAGTGCTGGCATTATGCTAAACACTTAATGGAATTAATCTTATTTAATAATATTTACTTGAAATTGAATTCTACATGACCTGCTTTTTCTAATCATATATGGTTGTGGCATACTTAGTATGTAGCATGAACTGTTATTAATACAACTAAAAAAGAGATATTTTAAGAAATGTTTGATCTCTTAAATTGTATTTTGTCAGACAAATCATCAACTCCATACATTGTAAGTTTGTTATAATCTGCTATAATGAAATTAACAGTGAAATTTGTGGTTTACTTGATTCTGAAGAAATGTTTTTACTTTCAGAGAGATCAATTCTTTGACCATTCAGACTGGTTTCTTTTAAGAAAACTCAAAAATCTGTTTCTACTTCCTTCTGTCCTCCCTATTTATGCCCTTGGCAGAATTTGTAAGGCAGTAGTATTCAGGGTCACAATAAAGTTGCTATGCATCACTGTTTCTTCAAAACTCACTTTGGTTGTTATGTAAGTGTGAGGCAACTCACTCTCCTATGCTAGTAAATACTAGAGGTAGAAACCATAAAATATCAAGCAATAGGGATTGTGTCTTTAGTAATTATTGCTGAAAAAAATGCCAGTTAATATGATGGTAAGCCATCCCTGACACTCAGGATGGTGTTATGTTTCTTGAGACTGCTTGAAGAATGTTATTTCAAATTATATTGTTGGCATTGCCATTTAACTGCTTTTCTTTCTCTTTCTTTTTTTATACAAGAGATTTACTAGTTTACTTTAAAAATTGTTTTTCAAGTAGCAAAGTTTCTTGAAAATGAATCCTTCCATCCCACTACCTCCCCTACCTGAGCAAATGTAAAAAAAAAATCCCTCAATACATATCTACATAGTCTAGCAAAGCAAATGCCCATGTTAGCCTGTCTGAAAATGAGTTTTTCTTTCTGCATTTTAAGTTTCTTTTTCTCTCAGGAGTTAAATGATGTGTTTGATTGTCATGTTTTTGGCTTTGTGATTTAGCATTGTGTTGATCAGAGTTTTAGCATCTTTCAAAGTTATTTTTCTTTATGATGCTGTTATCATTGTATAAATTGTTTTCCTAGCACTCAGTTCACCTTGTGTCAGTTTATAAGGGTCTTCCTAGTTTTCTCTGATATTGCTTATTTCATTATTTCTCATGGTACAATAATATTCTGTTATATCAATTTGTTTAGCCATTCTCCAAGACTTGCTGTAAATAATTTTGTATATAGAGATCCTTTTCTTCTTTCTTTGATTTCTTTGGGGTGTAGGCTTAGTAGTGGTAAGCCTTGGTCAAAGGCTATAGACAGTTCTGGGCATAATTCCAGAAAATTCCCATGATTTTCAGAATGGCTAGACCAGTTTGTAACCTTTTGCTTTTAAGAGGAACATTATAATCACTTTTCTTTTTGATGATGATAATGAAGATGATGATTATGATGATAATGATGATGTCTTAAGAGTTACTGAGGAAGGATTTACATGTTTGCATTGAGCAACCTATACGCAGTAAAAAAGAACAGAAAACACTTTTGCCTTATTTTAAAAAATCATGCTGAATATATTCAAGCAAGTTATGTCACTAAAATGGTAAAATAAGGGGAAAATGATTCTCAGTTCAAAGAAATATGTTTTATACTGGTGAGGACTTAGGAGAATTCTATTGCAACTTTATACCTTAAGTCGGCTGTGACAAAAGTACAGGTTGGCCTAAGTAGCCTCCGTACGGTTACATGTCAGGTGCTGCAACACTGTTAACAACCCACACTAGCTCTGCCGGCTTCCCTCAAGCCTACAGAAATGCAAGTTGTCATGTAATAAATTGCAAAAAGAATGATAATTTCTAACCATGTGGCTTACACTAAAGTAATTATGTTAGAATGTGTGCCTGGGTCAAAAGTTTACTCCCTACTAGAGAGCACTCAGGCTACAAAGTTATTCTCTCCTCTCCTATCTTCTGGAGGTTGCATCTGTCTTTCTGTAACCAGGTTATGCTAGCTCCAGACTCACCAGTAATCTAGCAGTATGGAAATAAAATATCATTCCAATAAAAAAAAAGAATAACCCATGCAGATCTGGAGTCCTTATCACTGATAAATGGGAAATTAGTTGTTGACTAGTCTTTGGTAAGACTAAGACTTTGGTATTTGGCTTTTCTGTGGTCATATGGTTTATTAAAACAGAGTAAAAAAAATGTCAAATGTTCCCCCAATCCTTTTCTACCTGAAAGAGTAGGAAAGGTCAGGAAGAGGAATTGCATGTTGGGAATCCTCCAGGACTGGCTTTGCAAATAATGGAGAAAGAATGGGGAAATGCTGATGCTGGGTGTCTGACCCTGGTATAATCTCCCCAGCTGATAAGGTTTCACAGCAACTGCCAGTTTAGTCCAGCTGTATGACCATAGACAAATCATTTAACTTGCCTATGAATCTTAGATAATTCTGGAGCATAGAGTGAGAGCTGGAAGAGACCTTTGAAGGCTCCTAGTCTAATCTCATTTTATAGATGGAAAACTGAGCCCCAGTGGGATTCAGTGACTGGCTCAAGGTCACACATGTAGCAATTTGCAGAGCCACATTTTAAATCTAGCTCATCTGACTCCAAATCCAGCATCCTTTCTACTCCGTCATGTTCTATATCTCTAAGTTAGTTTGTCATTTGTAAGAGGATCAACAATTGTTTTATGATGTATAATTTTAGAGGGAATTGTCTAGGGTACTGAGGGGTTAAGTGTCTTGCCCACACAATTAGTATATATCAGAAATGAGACTTAAAACCAGGCTTTACTTAGTCTAAGGCCAGCTTTCTATCCCCTGTGCCATGCTACCTCTTTCCCCCATTTTCTTAAGAATTAATGTCATCACAATATGCTTACATTTCTTACTTTCATTGTTTAAAATAAATAAATAACAGATCTTTCTACCTTTTTTTTTTAGGGGAACACATTAAGGAAAATACTGTTAAATCGTTATTTTAAAGGTGATTATGGGACTGGTGTGAATGGACATCTGTCAGGGACCTACAGCAAAACTGGGCAAGGTAAAAAAATTTTAGAACTGGGAGATAATTCAGTAATTTCTTATATATCTCTTTTTAGAAAATTTGAGGTATATATTAGTATTATTGCTGCTCTATAACATTGACATTGATACTTTTTTAACATGGCATATATCACAATATCTTCATAAGGAATATATATAGTGTGCCAAGAAAAAATCATCCTGTTGAATTGTGGATTCATAAAATAATCAGAACTACTCATAGAGGCTGATGAATTTTTATTATTTTTCTTTTAGTATATTTATTTGAATTGCAGTACCATGATTGGCTTTAATGAAGTCAAATTTTACTTCAGAAAATTATTATTCAAAATGTAACACTTTGAATAATCAGGGATTAAATATGATTTTAACTCACATGCTTTTAGGACCTCGGGCAATGAGCTTAATTCCCTATGCCAAAATTTCTTAATCTGTAGAATGAAAACAACGTTTCCTTATTATTCAGAAAGATTTTTGTGATGAGTAATATTTTCTCTGTGAAACTATTTTTAGTTATTGGATATAGACAGGATGAAACATTTTGTTTTTGAAATTCTATTTTAGTCAGATTTTCTATGTATGTAAGGTAGAATAAGAAAACTTGTTATTAAAAGTTCATAGTTCTTTTTTTTTTAAGATTTTGGAAAGTTGTAATTACTGGCTTTTTAAATCTACATTTCCTCTGCACACAGGAAACTTTTCTGGACAAGATTCAGATAAGACGGGGATATCAGTATCTGATATTCAGTGTCTTTTGGATAAAGAAGGTGCATCTGAACTTGTCATAGATGTTATAGTGAACACCAAAAATGACAAGATTTTTTCTGAAGGAATTTTGCTTGGCATTGCATTGCTTGAAGGAGGAAATACTCAAACACAGGTACTCATCATTTGCATCTTATTCATTATTGTATTTTCATTTCTAATCTAATTGTCTTGGAAAAAAAGAAAAAGTGTCATTTTTCTTTCAGTTCTGTTTTCTTCTTGGTACATAATCTATGTGTTATTTTTATTCTTAGTGTACTTTATTCACTAAAGTTATTTAGATATCTTCCTTCTAAATATTATGCCAGCATTTATTCATCACTTTGGAATATGGCTAGATTTTTTTATTTATAATTATTTTATTTTATTTTTTAAAAATTTATTTTAGTTGTCATCATTTGTTTCCACAAGATTTTGAGTTATAAATTTTCTCCTCATCTCTATCCTCTTCTGCACCCCAAGATGGCATGTATACTGATTACCTCTTCCCCAGTCTGCCCTCCCTTCTATCACCCCACTCCACTCCCCATCCCCATCCCCTTCTCCCTTACTTTCTTGTATGGCCACATAGATTCCTATTCCCCCATTGCCTGTATATATTATTTCCCAGTTGCATGTAAAAACAATTTTTAGACATTTGTTTTTAGAATTTTGAGTTCCACATTCTCTCCCTTCTTCCCTCCCCATCCACCCTCCTTGAGAAGGCAAGCTATTCAATATAGGTTATACATGTATTTTTATGCAAAACACTTCCATAATAGTCATGTTGTGAAAGACTAACTGTATTTCCCTCCATCCTGTCCTGTCCTCCTTTATTCAGTTTTCTCATTTGACACTGTCCCTTTTCAAAAGTGTTTGCTTTTGACTCCCCCCACCAATATGGCTAGATTTCTTACAACATAATGAAAATTTGCCTTTGTCTTTCTGTCACTTCAAATTAAATTTAATCTCATGTACAAAATAGTCATTTCTATAAGCACCCCAAAATCACTGAATTCATTTTTGTAGTTATTTTGATGTCTGTGCAGATGAATGACCGCCAGCAGTTCTGTGGAAAGAGTATTAGATTTAGAGTTCAAATCCTACATCTCCCATTTATTATCTATGTGATCTTAGGCAAATCATTCTCTACGCTCAGTTTCCTCACCTGTTAAATTAGGGGATTCAATTAGATGGCCTCTCAGGTTCATTCCCACTCTAAAGATGTGATCTTTATATAAAAAAATGCACTGAATAATGATATATAGCTTATATACTTCATTATTAGAATTAAGTTTGCAGTCAGTTAAAGAATGGATTTGTCTAAGTTTTCTACCTAGAACGAATGAATTTTTCTTGTGAAATAAATATTTTTGTTGCCATGTTTTATAATTTTCCACATTCTTTTTGTCTTGTGGAAGTGAAATTGTGGGAAATAACATCAGCTTGGTTCACTCTTAAGCACAGGAGGTTGTTTTGATGCCATAGAAAAGTGCAGTATTCTTCCATCCTTCTGCCAGATTCTCCACTGCAGCTTGGCTTTTGCTCATCTCTAATAGGGGAATCTGCTGATCTTGTTCCAGAAGCTGTACTTTCCACTTCAGGGATCCAGGTGGCTTCTGGGAAAACAACCCCAGGCTCCTTGCTACACATACACATCCTGCCCGGGATGATGTTTGTCTCTTTCCTTTCCTCACCCCTGCCCTGCACATCCCATTAGAGCATACTACTGAAGATTGGCAGATGCATGGCCATTATAGAATCTGTTCCCCTGAAACATGGAGTGTAAAAGCAATGATATATTCTGAAGATTTTAAGAACAAGGACATTCACGTTCAGTTAGATGTGCTGAAGAGTAGAACCTAGTAATTTCAACAAATGATACAGACTCTTATTTATTTTCACATGTTTCTCATTTTAGCCAAACAGACTTGCTATCTTTTTCCTAATTTTATCCTATGCATTAATGCTAATTGTCTTCAATATGGGAATGTACTTTCTACAATTCCTTGCCTCTTGCAATTTCCTTTTTTTCCCTTCAAGGCACAAAAAAAGGTGTCATGAATGTTTTCCTAGTTTTTCCAGTTGAAAATCTCTCCTTTAAATTTTCCTTGAGTACATTGCCAAAGCCTCCTCCCACTCCCCACCATGTTATTCTTTTTATTTGTGTGCATGGAATATCACCATTTCCCCCCTCTGCTTCCCCTCTCCCTAGGACATTATAAGCTCCTTGGAGAAAGGAACTGTGCCCTTTTTCACCTTCATATCCTTGGTGCCTAGTCCAATGTTTTGCACATAGTATTAAGTAGGTACTTAGGACAATTTTTGTTGAATTGTTTGTATTTGGCTTGGAGCTTTAGTAGAAACAAGAAAGTACAAAAGTTCTTTCCTTCCTAGAATTATAATAGATTTGGAGTTGGAAGGGACTTTAGAAATCATCTAATTCAGCCTTCTCACTTTATAGATGAGAAAAGTAAATTCCAGACAAGTTATACTGCTTTCCCAAGGCTATTGAGAACAAGTTGTACTGAGCACCATTTTGCAGAGCCAGGATTTGAACCCATAGTGTCTGCCTCCAAATCTAGCACTTTGTCCACTACATTATCCTGCCTCTCATCATTCATAACAGGTTGAGTTTGAAGGTCGTATTGTGGGTGTAGTTAATACAAGCCTTGAATTTGTTTTATCAAACAAGAAAGATGCAGCTTGATGCAGTGGAAAGAGTGATGTGTTAGGATGTGTTCGAATCTTGCCGATGCTTTGTAGCTGCATAACCATGGTCAAATCATCTACTTTTTCTGAAGCTCAGTTTCCTCATCTGTAAAGTGAATGTACTGAACTAGATGACATTTTTTAAACCTCTTCCAACTATAAATCTAAGAACCTATGATCATAATTTCATCTCTAAATCATAATATTTCAGGCTTCTTGCTTCCTTTGTGCTTCAGACTCTGTTGTGTCTCTAGTTCACAGGATTATGGCTTTAGAGCTGGAAGGGACTATAGAGATCATCTGGTCTAAGCCTCTCAAAGTCCACAGAGGTCACACTTGCCTAAGGTCACATAGGGAGTAGGTGTCAGGACCTTAGTATTTGAATACAAGTCATCTATTCCAAATCTATCACTCTTACCATGATGAAGAATTATTATGGAGAAAGGCTAACTTTTATTACCTTAGCTATTCAGTAACACTACATCTGGTCATTGCCTTGGAGAAAGTGAAGGGCAGTAATGACTGTAAAACACCACTGCTTCCTTATTAAAAAAATAAACAAACTTTTCAAATAATTGGTGTTAAAGCATAGATTACATGAAGTAAAGTTTGCTCTGTGAAAGTAACGGGGTTGCTAACCTTTGGTTTGAAAACAGTCCAATTATCCACTGTCTTCAGATATTCAGTCTGGTTCTTTCCAAAGGCGTTGCCTAAGCAAAAGCTGGACCTTTAGAATGGTTTTCTAGTTGATTTTTCCTGGGGCAAAAAGATCTGTGATTAGTCCTTGATAGAAGTATCTCTCTTTGGCATTTCTTCTAGTTATCTTTAGGAATTCTTTAGATTCCCCCTTGGTGGAGGCAGCTGATTTTGAATTTTGTCTGAAAAACGTTTTTGACAAAATACAACACCCATTTCCATTAAAACACTAGAAAACATGGGAAGAAGTAGACCTTTCCTTGTAATGTTAAATAGTACATATCTAAAACAAAGAACTATCATTATTTGTGTAAGAAATAAGCTAGAATCCTTTCCAGTAAATTCAGAGGGGAAACAAAGATGTCCATTGTCATCACCTAGTGTTAGAAATGCTGGCTCAAGCAATAGGATAAGAAAAAGAAATTGAAATAACCATAGGTAAAGAAGAAAGAAAAGTAAAGTTTTTTTTTTTTGCTGATGACATGATGGTGTATATAACCTTAAAGAGTTAACAAAATAACTTAATAATTAATAACTTCAGCAAATTGCAGAATAGAAAATAGGTCCACAAAATCACCAGTATTTCCATATAATACCAATAAACTGAGTAGGAAGACATAGAAAGAAAAATTCCTCTTAAAATTACTACAGAAGGTATGAATACTTGAATACTACATTCTAAGATACACACAAGAACTATATAAATACATCCACAAACAATTGTATACAGAAATAAATGGCTAAATAATTAGAGAATATTTACTACTCATAATTAGGATGAGCAGATACAATAAAAATGATTATACTACCTAAATTAATTAACTTATACAGTGCTATACCAATTAAATGACAGAGGTTTAGTTTATAGAATTAGAAAAAATAATAACAAATTCATATGGAGGAAAAAAGTTAAAGAATCTCAAGAGAAATATTGAAAAGAAATGGGAACAAACAGTGAGGCTCAACAGTTCCTCAGTGGCACAGTGGATAGAGTATCAGACCTAGAGTGGGGAAGACCTGAGTTCAAATGTGTTCTCAGACACTTAATGGCTGTGTGATCCTGGCCACATCACTTAACCCTGTTTGCCTCAGTTTCCTCCCCTCTAAGATAGGGATGATAACAGCACTCATCTTGTAGCATTGTTGTATAATGAGTAAATTGTGGCAAATGAATGTGATGGATTACTACTGAAACAAAAAAAACAGATGATTTGGAAAAACCATAGAAAGACTTATGTGAACTAGAGAGAAGTAAACAGAACCAGAACAATTTATACTATAATATCAATATTATAAAAATGAACAGTTTTGAGGACTTTTATCCACATATAAACAATGAAATGAGCAGAACCAGGAGAACAATTTATATAACAACAATACTGTAAAAACAAAACAAAAAAAAACTTTGAAAGCTGTAAGAACTTTAATTAATACAATGACCATGCTTGATCTCAGAGTATTGATGATGAAACAAGCCATTTATTACAAAGAGGTGATAGAATGAGACATACACAGACAATATATTTTAATATAGCCAATGAGAGAATTTGTTTTCATTGTCTATGCATATTCATCATAAATAGTTTGATTTTCTTTTCTTTTTCTTTCAATGCAGTTGGGACACGAGGGAGAGAAAAAAGATTTCTTTTAATTTAAAGAAATAGAGAGGGGACCTGCTACAGATGTGAAACATTGCATTCACTTCCAGATAAGGTCACTGTATTATTAGTTTTACTTAACTGTTTTACTTTGTGACAAAAGACCTCTCACAAAGGGACATATTACAAAATCTATAAAATCTGTAAATGTTTGTAACATGAAAACAAATAACATTTTAAAAAAGTCTAGTTCTAGTCCCATTTACATTTTTCTGTGATACCTTTTGGATAATTTAATTGAGCATTTATTTAGATTTAACAGTGTATAGCATATTGGGCTGTTCAGTGGGGATACATACATTGACATGAAATAGTTCCTTCCCTTGAGGAGATTGCATTCTACTAGAGACCTGCAGTATGAACACAAGTTGCTGTTAGGTAATTTGAGACAATCAGCACAAAGTAATTTGAGGAGGGGATAGTGTACCAATATTTGGGATGATTCTGGAAGGTTTTATATACAAAATGCTAATTGAGCTGAGCCTTGAATGGAGAGAAAGTGTAAAGCCAATTTGTAAGTAAAAGATCTTTCCTTCTGTTTCAGCAATCCAGCTAGCAGCTGTTGTGGGGGTGAAAGACCAACACAAGCCCAACAACAAGCACGCTACAAAAGCCCAGGTTCTTTTGATCTGCTTTAGTAAGGAAAGCAACATTAAGGGGTTAACAAGCTTATTTTAATTCAGCATACAAATACCATTCACTTAGTTCAGGGGAAAAAGCCAGCACCCTGAACTTCAGAGCGAATACAAACAAATTACAAATATCAACAGAGAGGCCAAATACAATTCATAGTTACCAACATCTAAGTTCAGCCTGGGAGCTCATAACAAGAGCTGGCCCAGGGTCACATGTGCCACCATGGCTGTGGGTAACAGCTCTGAAAAAAAGAAAGCCAACCCCTGGTTTTATATCTTTTTCAGGGTCAAGTGTGAGTCACACATGTGAGTCACCCATGTGACCTAAAATCGTCACAAAGAGGCAACTTAAACCCAGGTGGTCAAAAAGCCTTTGATGTCCCAAACATGTCACTCAAACCCATGTACACTAGGCCCTCCCCTGAGGCAAGGAGGTCACTAAGGACTCCCAATCTAATCAAGGAAACAAAGGCCAACCTCTTCAAGGGCACTTGGTTGAACTGAGTGCTAAGAACCCATTTTGTTTGCCAACACACCCCTCCCATTGAAATAGACCTCTGGTGGGGCCAACAAAGGGAGGGATTAAAGATAGGCCCACACCCTTTCACTAACCAGGTGTGAGGCCCCAGGCTAGTTAGTAGATTAGTTTGCTAGTTTTGGAGAGGTGTGAAGCCCGCAGGGCCCTAAGGAGAGTTGCTGAGACCAGAGCCAATGGTATATGTGCTGAATTCTAGTCAATCAGCTGATGGCTAGGACTGTATCAAAAGAGATCCCAGAGTGGGGAGCAGCAGAAAGGACTGGGAGCAGTGGAGTGGAGAGTGGGAGGATTCAGAAGCAGAGAACTAGCATCAAGAGAGAGTGCAGAGTGGAGAGTGCTGAACAGGAAAGAGTTGCAGAGATCAAGGAACTCAGAATCAGTGGGGCTGCAGGAGAGAGTGCTGAGCAGAGAGTTAGGATTCATGAGTGATCATTTATAGGAAGGCTCCAGCACTGAGGGGAAGTTATGAGATGACTTGGTTCCTTGCTATAATATTTTGTTATAATTTCCTTGTTACTACACTGAGGTAGGCTTACTGATTTTGGAACATTATTACTACTATATCAAATTGGGGGCATTGGTCCTTGATTTTGATTTGCTGGAGTCTAAATAAGTGTCATACTTCCTCTGCCTTCTACCTAGAATGTTCCTTATACTTTGCCATTCTGAACCCCTCAGGCATGTACATGGCCCTCTCCAAGGTCATGAATTTTGCCTTACTACTCAAGGTCATGAATTTTGCCTTACTACTATAGAAAGTTTCTGAGAAGCAGTGGTGATGAGAGATGCATTTTTAGGCATGAAGCACATGCTGCACAAAGGTACTGGCCAGTTTATCTGGAATATAGAGCACATGAAGGAGGCAGAAGGAATGATGTGTATTGCATCTGATAAAAGTGATTAGAGCCAGATAATGGAGAGCTTGAGGTGTTTGTTTCTCATCCTAGTGGTGGTAGCCACTGAAGACTTTAGCATGAGAAAGTGGCATGGTTAGGCCTATACTTTGGGAAGGTAATTTTGGTAGTGGTACGGATAATGGGTTGGAGAGAGGAGAGACTGGAAGCAGTAAGACCCGTTGAGACACTATGAAAATAGTCTAGGCAAGAAGTAATGAGAATCTCAACTGGAGTAGTGATAATGTGAACAGAGGCCAATGTGAGAGGTACTGTGGAAGTAGAACTGACAAGATTTGGCAACTGATTAGATATAAGTGGTTAGGAAGAATCAGTAGAGGGTGCAGTGTGGCATAGAGGAAAAAGCATTGGATTTTTAATTAGAAGACCTTGCCCAGTGTCACCTAACCTCTGTGGGCCTTAATTTCCTTTTCTGTAAAATGGAGATGTACTAGATGATCTTTAGGGTTCCTCTCAACTTAACTCTTGTGATCTTATGACAGGATGTCGCTGTTATATTTCAAATTATGGTACGTGATATAATATCCTTAAAATGAAAAACCACAACATGATGGAAACATTTTTTCAAGTTAGAACAAAATGCTTTGGAAAATAGACTGTCTGTTTTCTAAGGACCAGCATAATTATGAAGAGGCTCATTTTCAGTAGGATGGCCACGAGAAATGGAACCAGAAGCATAGCTGGCATCAATCTTTTCCTCATGGATTTTACTCTGTGAAGGAACCAAACAAGTTCCACTCTCACTCCTACTTGCAGAGGCTGAGGACACCCTGCCTTGGGTAGCTGGGTAGGAGAAAAGGATATGTTGCAGCAGTGGGAGATCTATAGATTGAGGAGAGAAGGTTGAGACAAGTTAATGGGGAGATACAGAAGAGTCTGAACAGACAAAAAGTCCAAAAAGTACATGTTCTTTATCTGGGGTATATGGACCCACAAAGGATATCTTAATAAATTTTGGGGAGTTTGTAAACTTGTGTGGGGAAAATTGAATCTTTAGTTCAATGTAATTGATATTTTTTGTAATTATATTTATTTTATGCATTTTAAAGCTTTATTCTAAGAGGTTCATAGGCTTCGCCAGATTGCCAAAGGGACACAAAATGAAAAATGAAAAAAAGGGAGACAAAATGATACTAAAAGATTAAACATTCATAAGGTAAACCAACAGCAAGATTCATAAGCTAGCCAGTATTGTTGTACGGTGGATAGAGAGCTAATTTTGCCATAAGTTTGGACTGGGTTCAAGTTCCACTTCTTATACATGTTGACTGCGTGACCTTGGGCAATTCACTTAAACTCTCATTGCCCCTTCTACTCTCCAGGAATATAAATTACAAAATAGTTCCTCATCTTCAGTGATATAGGTAGTTTCTTCACCAGGAGCTCCTTAAACAGATGAAGTCAGAATAAGAGGGAGACTCATAAAAACAAAAGAAAAAAGTTAGTAAAATGTTTTAGAAAGACCTCAATCCATCAATCAATCAATCTCAGCCAAACCCCCTAATGAAAAGAAAATTCCATGGATTCCTCAGAAATCATGGAACAACTCCAAAATAATTCAAAATATAAATAAATTTTTTAAAAGAAAATAGGAAGGACATTAGGACAGAGGTCAGCAGTCTCAAAGCATAACAAATGAAGGCAAACAACAGAGTAGCCAAATTAGAATATATCTGTGATGAAGATTCTCTGCCAAAGTAGTAAAGGCAGTGACAGATTTGGAACTCAAAAATATGGAAGTGGTCGAAAATTTGGCAAAAAAGAAACAAAAGATAACTAAGTAAGGACACATGAGTTCTATACTAGCCAAAGAGAATTACCTTGAAGTAAGCCTCATCCATAGGGATCATGAATACTTTCTTCAAGGAAAAAACAACAGAATGCTTTGAACATGGGAAGCACTAAAACAGATCATATTTAATGAACAGGGAATCAGTCAGTTGATACTGGCAAGAGAATCATTCTTGAATCAGCTATCGGTATGCAATTATACCACCAATTTATTAGAGCAAAGATAAAAATTCATAACAAGCTAGAAGAAAGATTAAAATGAGGAAAAGATATGGGATGTAATTAAAAACAAATTCAACCTATTAGGTTATTTATGACAAAAATATGATATGGATGGTGGAAAGAGTAGAAACACCAATTATAATTTCGCATAAAAATTAAACTGATACAAATCAATTGCCATAACTAGGAAACTAAAGGAACCTAAAAACTGTCCTATTAAGCATACATTCAATTTATTTGCTAAGAAGAGAGATATGGAAGTCAAGGAGAATATCGATTTCAAACATAAACTTATTTATAAAATCTTACAGAGAAGGATTGTGCAGGATTATGAGCAGTATTGCCTCATAAAACAAAGGGAAACAACAGAGGGTAAAACCAATTTAAAGAAAACTTGGCAAGAGCCCAGCTATGCAAAGTCATCCTGAGGACATTTCAAGAAGAAACTAAGAGAAGATTAAAAAACGTGAATGAAAGAAAAGAATTGCAAGATTTTTCACCACCAAGTACAGTACCATCACAGTTCAAGATATATTTGTAGAAGATATAGAAATACTGCTGAAGAGTTGGGAAAAAACAACTGAACTAGACCAATTGTATAGAGTGGAGATCTATGCTATATGTGAGGACATCTCAGGGTATCCAAAAGAGTGGAGGATACTAATGACATGGAAAAAAAACTCAGGCATTACTGCCCCCAAAGGGTGACTGAGAAAACATCAGTTACTATGTATTATATACCTGTTTGCTTATTTTTCTATCTTTATATACGAGGGTTTTATGTCACATATGTAACAGGGATGATATTCTACACTATTTAATGAGGATAATACCATATATGGAACTGGGTTTTTGCTTTCCCATCTGTAGCAATCCCATTGATGAGCAAGTAGGTGTCTGTGACAAGGTGGGAGTAGTACCTCTTAAATGCTCTCGGTGACAAATACACCTACCAACTATACCCACAGCCTGCTTTGACTCATTACCATATTAATCCTCTTACATTGTGTTCAAAATATGTTAAGGAGTTTGTTCTACTGTTTCCTTATAAGTTACTAAAAAAAAGTGTTATGTCTTGAATTCATTCCTTAGTTCCAAGTCCATGTTTTTACTTATAAAAACCAGAAAAACTTCCTTCCTATAAACTTTCCTGGGATCACAGATTTAGTTGTAAGCCACACATAGAGATCACTGATTTAACCCTCATTTTACAGATAAAGAAACTGAAACTCTGACTTGTGATTTGCCCAAGGTCATGTAGGGAGCAAAATTGGTCTTGGGTTTCTTCTTCCCTTCTGGCCCCCATCCCTTAGGTCTTTTCAGAGTCTCAGAGTAAAGGAGGAAAAAAAAAAGCTGAATTGGTCTTGTAGCTAACTATTGTGTACTGTGGGATGGAGCAGAAGTGATTTGTCTAGAAGGTTAGTCCACTTCTTTTGAATTCAAGTCCTTTAACCTATCTCTTTTATCTCCTGGCTGCTTCCAGCTATGGGCTGGGTATACAACATTTCTTTTTTCCCCTATCTTTTGCCAGATGTTAAAAGGTTTGGGGAAGCATTAAGTTATTGGATTAGATGTTTTTGAATTTCTTCAATATTTTGATTATTTTTCTTATGCAGTATTTCAAAATTTATATGCCTTATAAAGAGATTAACTGGAGTCTATGGAACGGTTAACCATAAAGCAGAGTTAGGTTGGAAGTTCATCAGTTCCTATCCATCAATTTCTACACTCTGGATCTTGTCTTTTCCTGGAAATATCTTCAGAACCTGGGCCCTCCTTTCCCTGTAACTTCTGACTGCTCCTACAGCCTTTACACTTGGAAGATCCCTCTGCAAGTTTCCCACTACAAACATACCTTCTCCCATTGGTGAATTCCTCCTGAAGCCTCTGTTTTGTGGAAGGGCCTCAGCTGGCTTTCATCCCCCTCAGCATCATTCTTGGCTTCTGTACTTGAAAACTATACCCCTGCCATGTACCTTCACTCTCTCTCCCTGCCATGTGATCGTCCCCCATCAGAATGTAAGATCCTCGAGGTCAGAGATTGTCTGTATTTGTATCACTATTGTTTAGCACAAAGCTTAGCACAAAGTGTTTACTAACTTCCATACAAGTGTCTGTTGTTATTGAGATACCACTCTGTGCCCTGTATTCTTCCCCCTCCGCCCCCCGGAATACTATACTTTGCCACCCATGTGCTTAATATTCTCATAATCCCTTTCGTCTGGAATGTTATCCTTGCTCCTCTTCTCTGGATGAATTTCTAGTCTTTCTTTAAAGTCTAATTCAGATGTCTCCTCCTCCATGAAGCTTTCTTGATTCTACCTGTCAGTAATGACCTTTTCTCTTCTTAGACTTCACATAATATAAAAAACAAACAACGCTTCAACCCTTTTTAATTCACAGATCATGCATTATTGTGTGTTTTAGTTGTCTTTATATGTCCCTGTCCCATTAAACTTTATGTTTCATGAGGACAGGGACTATGTTGTATCAAAAATTTATCTCTCTCCTAACACCAGACCTTTGAAAGAACCTTTTGAAAAAGAGGAATCATCTATACACATATCCCAGGGTTGACATGATAGTAAGGCTTCAGTGTGTAATAAATACTTAACAAATTCTTTTTGGTTAAGATAATTAGGAAAACATAACGATGAATTTTATAGGATGTGAATCATTTTTATTGTATATAACTTTGTATGATGCCCTTGACAATCTTTTAAACACAAATTTATGGTTGTAAATGAAAAAAGGTGAAAAGAAAACCCTAAATACATGCTATCAGTAATAATATAATTATTAGCAATATAATTGGATAGAAAGTAGATAGCAATATAATATATAATTAGCAACATAATTAGCAAGTAAATATAAGATGTTAGTAGTATTTACCCTGGCAAAAACCTGTCACTTTGTAATACAATCATTGCCAGTATCTGATATGTATGGTTTTCTCTTCAATGCTTTTGGTATAAGAATGAAACACTAAGTATTTCTCCTAAAATATATATATATATATATATTTTTCTGGCAGTATTCTTCTTACCAGCAACTGCATGAACAAAAAAAATCTGAAAAGTTTTTTAAAGTCTTATATGACCATATGAAGGCTGCCCAGAAAGAGATACGGTCAACTGTGACGGTGAATACCATAGATTTAGGCAGCAAGAAGAAGGATGATGACAGTGATCTAATAGCGTCTAGTCCAAGAATGAGAGGTAAAGATGGGTTTAGTAATGGTATATTATAATAATATAATTGTGTGTGTGTGTGTGTGTGTGTGTGTGTGTGTGTGTGTGTGTCTATTGGGGGGAACAGGAGAAGGGAATAATTGTATTTAAGGAGGGGAGAGAATGAGAGCTCTTGGGCTACCTATTCTACAATCAAGAATATTCAAAGTTGAGTCATTATACTCCTGAAATGCATACTTGAATTAGTTCTATGGAGCTAAATTTGAGAAAAGAAACCATCATCATATATACTAGTGACAGGAACATATAGTGACAGGAACATATTGAAATATAAATAATATGTGCCATATTTCAAATAATAATTTTATAATCAGCTCAAATTTAAACATCCACTTAATAAAGCTGTTTTTGAAAGTCAGATTTTCTTGGGTTTTTGAACAGTGATTATGATTTCTACACTGTACTAAAAAGGTTTTTGTTATTTGAGGTGATATGGAGGAAGGAAATGATATTAAAAACAAAAAAATTCATGTTTTGAAGTTTGCCACATTTTATTGCTCTGTTTATTTTTATATCTTTGCTAACATAAAAAACATGGGAATGTTGAGCCTTTTGCAACTTGGAGAACCTATAGTTTATGATCATAATTTGTGTTCCATTTGAATTTCAATTGATTTTTGTTTTTGAAGAAGACTTAGGTACCATGATAATTTCCTTATTTTTAAAATGTTTTTCTCTTTTCAATATGCAAGGTGAAATTATCCCAATAAGAATAAGAGAATTATTTTGTTTTCAGTAAGAGATCCATCTATGCATTTAAAAGAGGGAATGAAAGGGCAGTTAACAGAAGCATCTTCAGCAACATCCAAAGCATACTGTGTATATCGAAGAGAAATGGATCCAGAAATAGATCTCATGTGCACAGGAACAGATGCTGGAAATACAGATGAAAAGTGTGCTGATGAAGTAACGATGACCCCTACTATTGCAATCATGCAACCGATTCTGAGATTTCTTCAACTACTTTGTGAGAATCACAACCGAGAATTACAGGTATGATGTCCTATGATCTAAACCAATAAATGGATTGTGTTTTGCTTTTAAAATCTTAGACTAAAATATACAGTTTTACTAATTTAAACATGAGTAAAAACTGGAAAGAACCTGATCCAGCTTGTTTATGTTGAGAAAAGAGAGAACGCTTCCATGATGAAGCAGTATGAATGGTTTCCCTTTAGGTAGGAGTGAAGAGAAGGGACCTAAAAATGAGGACTTTTAAAAAATAAATTAGTAAAAACAACTGTCAGTAGTGCAATTCCTTTTCTTTAACCTAGATCAGAACTAATTTAGCCAAATTTTTTAGAGGAATTTTAAATATTTTGGCAGAATCCATAAATTCAGGCTGAAGGCAATTTGGAGATATTTAATATCCTCTGCAATAAAGAAGGGGGGCAGGGAAATTTCAGAGCAAAATAGATGAAACTAAACCTATTTTTTCTACCAGTAAATGCTATCTAATAGACATGTCTAATAATAGATAATTTTTATTTAATATTTTAGAGGAAAAAATATTGCTAGCACTAGAATTTTCTCATGGAACCCACATCAAGCAGAACATTGCTGGGAAATTCTGGCCTGGAAATATCTCTTTAAAACTATGTTCTCTGTAAATTTTGGAAATAGTGACATTTAGAAATACTTATTCTAAGAGTATTAGTAGGATTAAACAACATTTGAGGCAAAACTTTGTAGAAATCTAATATATTTGGATACTCCTGAATAATTAGCCATTTGATATAGCTTTGCTGTGTTGTTGCTTTTTGAGATAAATAGAATGTGGAGAAATGAAAATGAATGACAGTGATTCTTTTTACTCATTTGTATTACTTTGATTTCAGAACTTCTTGAGGAATCAAAACAACAAAACCAATTATAATCTTGTTTGTGAGACTCTTCAGTTCTTAGACTGCATTTGTGGAAGTACAACTGGAGGGCTAGGTCTGTTGGGGTTGTATATCAATGAGAGGAATGTCGCTCTAGTGAACCAGACCCTGGAGAGTTTAACTGAATATTGCCAAGGACCATGCCATGAGAATCAGGTAACTATAAAATATAGCCCCAAGCTCAAAAGAATTTATGATTGAGTTGTGAGCTAAAGAAGCAAGTTACTGAACAAATTAGTTATTTGTATACTTTTAAAAGTGATTTTTCTTTCCCTTGGCCTCATCAGACTTTCCCCCTTTCCTATCTGAACATGCAAATACTGAATTATAGACAAATGAATACTTTACCATATTATATTTTAGTTTGACTTTAAAGGAAAATTCCTATGAACCAGTGTCAGATTAAAAATTCAATCCTTTGGAACTAGTGAGGTTTCTTTATCTTTCTTTGCTTTTATTTTTTTAGGATTCTTTCTCAAAAATTTGGAACAGGCTCTCTTTGGCTCTTTGAATTAGACACTTTGAGTATCCTACAGTGTTCCTCCAAGGCAAACTTCAGCCTTTCTTCCAAAATGACTGGCCCTGATTCAGGTCTCTAGTCAGATATCAGGGATTCACTGTAAGAGTACAGAAGGTACACTCAGGGGAAGGAAAGAAAGGGAGATAGAATGATCTTGTGACACCTGGCCATGTACCCAGAGACTTCAAGATGCACTTAAGCATTTTATAATAACGAATGTAGAACTCTGAGATGTGATCTTGCACCAAAATGTCTTTAAAGACTTTTCATAGGTTTTTGTAAAAACATAAAAATTACAAGAGGAACTTATAAGAACAAACATTGATGTTTGAAATAGAGGAATAAATGAAAAACTTTTTATTATAAAAAGAACCTTAATATAGCAATTACTATTACACATATACTGGGTAAAACCTTTATCAATGTTGTATATATATACAACTCCCAAAAGAAGTCTGGAGCTTTGCCTGGCATTTTCTCTAAGTTTAATTCTCTGATACAATGAATACCGCCCCCCCGCCAAATCCCAACCCCCCCCAAAAACACCAACCCAAAACCATAAACAAAAAACCCCAAACTAAAACCAAAAGCAAAAACCATAAGAACACTATGTATTTTAAATTTAACAAAAACTTTACAGTGAGGAGATGCATAATATCATGGGTTCAGTCATATGGTAGGTCAGACCACACACATGCTTTAGTCTCTCTTGAGAGAAAATGTTTAACATAGCAACAGATATAATTTCTATCATACTTTGAAGCTAGGTGCCACTGTCTATCACATAACCTATTTAAACTTGAATACTCCTTATGTTTAGGTTCCCAAAAGTTCTGTGAAATAAAATTAATTCCACATAATTTGAGTATAGTAACTTATAATGTTTGTTGAGGAATATTTTATCAGTTTTTCAGCTTTGAAATTCCATACAGTTTACTTCAAAAAATGTTATCTATAGAACACGGAATAAACTGGGGCTTTTAGATTTCATAGGGACTAGATTTGGAATTTCAGTGCTTTAGAGAACTCACAAATCAGGAAATTCTCTCTACCACAGAAGGTGAGTATCTTCTCTGGAATTTATAATTTTAAAAGAGTTGCCTAGGACATTGAAAAGTAAAGTGACTTGCCCAGAGTACATGCAAGTTATATGTCAGAGGCAGGAATCAAACCCAGGTCTTCCTGGTTCAAAGGCTAGCTTTCTATCCACTATACCACACTGCCTCTTTAGAGAGTCTGTATTATACATTGCTTAGAGCATCACTATATTGAAAAGTAAATGTTATTTCTTAAACATTTTGTTTCCTAGACTTGTATTGCTACTCATGAGTCTAATGGCATTGATATCATCATTGCACTGATATTGAATGACATAAACCCTCTTGGAAAATATCGCATGGATTTGGTGCTTCAGCTAAAGGTATCTAAAACCCTATACTTAGTAAAGAAAAAAAAGAATTCTAAATATAAATTATCACGGAAAGTTAAGGTCCATAAAAGCCATTTTCCAGTAGATGAATGGTCAGAGGAAATTAACAATCAATTCTCAAAAGAGAAATTACAAAATACTAACTACCATATGAAAAAATTATTACAAATCATAAATTACAAGAGAAATGCAAATTAAAATAACTCTGAACTTACACCTCACCTAGCAAATTAGCAAAGAAAAAAGATATCATCTATGTCTAAGAGAATGAGGGCAGACAATTACACTAAACTGTTGGTGGAGCTGTGAATTGGTACATGCATTCTGAAAAACAATTTAAAATTATGCAAAAAAGGGGGCTATACTGTTTATTTCCTATGATCTAGAGATTCCACTGCTGGTTTTTACTTCCAGGAGGTGAAATATAGAAATATATTTCCTTTGTTACCATAGATACCAAATATAACAAGACTTTTTTTGTTGTAGTAGCAAAAAATGGGAAACAAAGTGAGTGCTCATCTGGGCACATGAATATAATGCAATGTTATAGTGCTATAAGAATACCAAATATAATGAATATGGAGAAAATTGGAAGAATTGTAGGATCTGATGTAGGGAGACGGAAATAAAACTAGACAAACAGTATACACAATACAACCACATAAATGAAAAAAAGCAAAAATAAGTTGAACGTTGTATAATTATAATTATTGTACTTGCCCCCAGATAAGAGAGGAATAAATGTACCCCTCTCCTTTCGTAGGAGAGGTAGGGAGATTATGGGGGTAGAATGTTGCTTTTGCTGTTGGATATGATCACTATGTTAAAGATTTTGCTGAACTTTTTTCATTGTTGTTATAAGGGAAGTTTTACTGGTAGTGGGAGTGGGTGGGTAGGGAAATTGTTGAGGTAAGTATATACAGGAATAACTATGATGTTAAAATAAAAGACAGGAATAAAGCTTTTTAAAAATAATTAAGTGCTACATTTTTCAAATGTGTTGCAAAAAGTCAAGTATTGGTATATTTTCAGCTGCAAGATTGCTAGAAGTAATCGAAGTACAATATGTAAACTGCTGTTAACATCAAGTGAGATTTGAAGCAGTGTTCATTTTGATGGTGTTTTATTGAGGTTCATTCTAGAAGTCATTCTGTACTTCCCTACTCCCCCTGTTTTTATTTTCTTTAATTAGGTAGAGAAGGGCAAGGAACCCAAACATTAACTGATCCTTTAACCTTTTCACTTAGATTGTCAAATCTAATATCAACTACATCATCATTAATTGGAATGTGTAAAAGTATTTTATTTTGGTTTTATCACTCTCTATTTCCGATCGAGTTGCTGTCTCATTTTAGATCACATTCATCCAAATACCATTAGTAATTTTACACATTGACTTTTCAATGATGTCTTTAAAGCAAACCATTAAAACATTTGCCAGCAGTAGGATCTGTAATGACTCAAGTAGCAGAGCAAATAATATTTTTTCTTTATCTGATTGTTGAGACTGTACAAATGAATGTACACAAAAAGCCATATATTCATATTTAGGAATTTATGTTTTAGATAAACAAAGTAAATTCACAAATGCCACACCATGTAGACTAGGGGTGGGGAACCTGTGGCCTCAAGGCCACATGTGGCCTTCTAGGTCCTTGGGTGGGGCCTTTTGACTGAGTCCAAGTTTTACAGAACAAATCCTTTTATTAAGAGGATTTGTTCTCTGAAGTTTGGATTCAGTCAAAAGGCTTCATTTGAGAACCTAGAGGGCCATTTATGGCCTTAATGCTGCAGGTTCCCTATCCCTGATGTGGACTCTTTCAATCATGCCCCCCTAGTTAAATTACAAAATTGTGTGTTTTTGTTGTTTTCAGTCATTTTCAGTTGTGTCCGATTCTTCATGACCCCATTTGGGGTTTTCTTGGCAAAGATACTAGAACAGTTTGCCATTTCCTTCTCCAGCTCATTTTCCAGATGAGGAAACTGAGGCAAACAAGGTTAGGTGACTTGCCCAGGGTCCTACATCTAGTAAGTGTCTGAGGTCAAATTTGAACTTAGGAAAATGAATCTTCCTAACTTCAGGTCCCATCTGAGATCACGTAGAGGTCACCAACTTACTTTTACTTTGGACAGTCCCTTCACCTTTCTTCTCTACCTGTAAAATGAGGGAATTTTAACAAACCTTTAAACTCTAATAGCTGCCCATCTTCAGTAGTAAGTGAGGTATATATTGTGTAAGGAATAATGAATTTCCAGTTAGAAGATTTAGACTTGTATTCAACTTGCTTGCAGTACTGTCTGCTAGACTTTGAGAAGGACATCTAACTTTTTGTAGCATTTATTTCCTCTTGTGACAAATGAGAAGTTTAAATTAAATGTTCTTTCCAACTTTAAATCAGTGGTCCTATGATTAAGGGATGGGTTGAAGTTGAATCACACCAAGATTTAACTGATATCCTTGACTTGAGTAGCACCATGATTTAATTGACAGCTTATACCTATGTAACATGCAACTCAATTTAGATTCCCGGTAGAAGCTTTACATTTCACTTTAAAATTAACTGTATAAAGAAGTCATGGACATTCTTCAACAGCTCCATGCCTTGAAATATTTTAATTATCATAAGGTAAATAGAGAAAACATCGAATAATATACTTCAATACCTCATAGATTTGTGCCTACATTAATAATAGATAGCCTATCTACTGATGTTGATCAGATCCCCTCTCCTAAGTAGATCTTTATGAGTTACTGTGACTGAAAAAGTTTATAATCTGTTGATCTACATTCTTACAGTAAACATCTTTTGACTTTATGGCTGGTCCTCAGACTACATACATAACAGATGTAACCTATAATTAGGATGATACTCAAAATGTTGACAGCTTGTATTTTACTGGTAAAACTTTTGATAAACAAGAGTTACCTGCATAGCATGGTGGCACCTTGCAGAAGAGCTTTCATGAAATATTGAAAAATATGTAAGTCCAAAATGACATACAGGAGTACCTTTACTGAAAAAATCAATTTATGTGCATAATTTTTCAGGAATATACTTATTATGTATAAGAGGTACACCTATAGTAGAAAGTTTTTAGATTGAATTTACAATTTATAAAATACAATTTTCCATATAATTAGAGTAAATACTTTTTAAAACAGTCTTTTAAGGTTATACACATTATATTTACTGAGATGTAGAGTTGTGAGGCAAGAAGTGTTTAATGCATGATTTGTATTTAGAAATGTTTAGTGTTTCACAGACAATCGTAATAAACTACTCTGAAGTAGTAGCAATGCCATATGTTAAGATATTATCATTTCATCAATTCACCCTGCCAAGCCTCAGCCTTAGATCATTCTTTTCAACCCACCAGAAAGATAACATTTTGCCTAATAATATTCACTTCTGAGGTCTTTCATCCCTAGATAGCTTAATGCATCCTTACTGCTTATACTTGTGTTATAAGCACAATTTTATTATTTAAATATATGCCTCTTCTTTTAATTGTTTTTACTTAATATTAACAATTTTAATTTTAAATAGATGCAGCATATTATAGTGAACAGAGTCCTGTGCCTGGAGTTAGGAAAGCTTAGTTTAAAATCTTACCTCTAATAATTACTAGTTTAATGACCCTGGACAAGTCACCTACTATCAATATACCTCAAGTAACAACTTAAGACTTAGAATGGTTGCCTTGGTGGAAAGTCCCCACTTTGGGAGTGCCCCCTTTGGACAAAATCCTTTGTGTATTTGTGTAATATTTAAAAATTGACATTTGAAATAATTTTCTGAGTTCTTCACAATAACATTCTCTAACTACATTACTAATTCTTTAAGGGTCTGTAACTTGTGAGCTCAGTTTGCTAGATCTCATTCATAATGATATGGTTTGATTTATTATCATGAAATTAACAATAATAATGACATTTCACCTTCATTCTGCAGTTTATATTTTCTTCATAAAAATGTTTGAGGTAAATAGTATAATTATTCTTATGCATGTTTTACAGTCAGGAACCAAAGATTCAGAAAAAAAAAGGTAAGCTACCCTTTCTGTGGTGCAAGGTAACACAGGTAGTATGTGACAGAGCTTTATGGAGGACAGTTAGCTTCAGTCTTTTCCATGCCCCATCCTACACTTTTAGACACTGGACTGCTTGCCATTGGTCACAAGGAAATATGCATAGACCAGCACAAATCCATCATCTCTACTCCAGAAACAACTCAAACACATGAACTCTTCCTAGTAGTTTATTGTTCTTATTCTTATTTTCATTAACATTGCATCATCTAGCATAAGACAATTGGGTAATACTTAGGTACAGAAATGATTCTGAATAAATGTAGTATGTTAAAATGAAACAGTTTTAAGTAAAAGCTTCTTTATATTTCAGGGATGTGGGGATGGTTAGCAGAAGAGAAATTTGCATAATATAAAATGGACTGGAAATTTTTTTTCACCTTTAAAATGGTTTTAGTGATTTATAGAGACAGTTTAAAGGCAATTTAAACTTATTTCTCTCAGCTTCCAATCAAGATTGTGCATAGGATAGAATGTTTACATCACTTATGAATCTTATAGGAATGTCATTTTAGAGGAATGTTTTACTCAACTTGTCTTTATTTGCAATTTTAATATTTTATAAAAAAGTGACTTCCTAACTGCCTGAAATATTAAAACATTTGGCCTTTCTTTATTGCATTTGAGTTCTCTATAAATATAAGCTTTTTGATGACAGTGGTGTGAACTAGGTACTTGCGTACTTGGGAGATATCCCAGGTGGCACTCCTGATGTTACATTATCAGTCCATACTTGTCATGTAGCCCTATTTTCTGCTGTTGCAGAAAAATAGGTTATCAATCAACTGGTGAGGGAATATAATGTTTAATTTGTCCACTTGAAGGCACTACATGTATATCATCGGTCAAGTTTTATCAAAAAATATCTTAGTGTGTGCATGTGCAAGTTTTCCCAAAGTCCGCTTTTCTCCCACTGTTCACTAGAGGGCGCGGGCTGCAAGTCCTATGCCCTCTCCTCCTGTGGATACAGTTTGGTTAGTTTAATTGCCTTTGCTAGCTGGGTTCAAAATTTAGCTTAGGGAAAAAGGAATGAACTATTATTCTGAAATATGAGAATTAAGCACTATTTCTATATGGCTTCTCGTCTGCTCTGCCCCCACCCCACTCTTGAGTAATCTCTTACTCTGCATTGACCAATCTCATTCATAAGACAAAGGTGATTAACTTCTTAGTGGCTATGTGATTTATTAAAGAACACAGCAAAGTAAACAAATTGAAAGGAATTCTTAAACAATAAAACTGAAGAAATTTCTTTGCCCACTCACATCCTCCCTCCCTCCAACTTTGCTGGATGATTAAAGGATTAGGAGGAGGAGTTGCTGGTTTACCGCAGCACTTGCTGCTTCTCGGCAATCAGAAAAGAAGAGGAAAAGCCTCAGGTAGTTTGGATTGGCCTTCCAACTGATGTCACCGTCAGCTGAGGTTTTACAGCTGTTGGCAGTCTGGTTTCTTCTGCAGCACTGAGAACAGTGGTCTGTCTTGTCATGGAAATGTTGGGTTCTGCACTGCCTCCCAGACAATACAGCTTTCCAGGATCTGTTCCATCTTGTCTTTTGATATTTCCTAATTGGGACATGGCCACACTAAGCAGTAAACAGTGAACAAAAAATGACCATCCATGGATGGTCACATCGGCAGCATGGAAAGAATGGCATACAAGATGGAAAGAAAAAAGGAAATTTGGGAGGATTTAGGGAAATGTATGCTTATACATTTTTTTTTCACCATTTTCCCTAATTTCCTAATGATTTATTTCTCTCAGTTACTTTGCAGGGAACTATGAATACCTGCCACATTCTAAAATTTCCAACTAGAATGTTTGATTCATAAGACATCCATAAACAAATATGTAAAATAAAAAGAAATATAAGGGCTATTTCAACGCCTTATTAGGCAAACTCATTGCCTAACTATTTTAACCGAAGTGCCAAAATTATTTAATGTGTGTGACACCTCCTTGAGATAACCATAATGTTAACAATCATGATTCATTTTATTTTCTACTCCATGAGTTCAGGATGACTTAGAACACTAATGGATATATGATATATAATATATGCATATATATGTACACACATATATGTACATACATATGTGTATATGTAATTAAAGTTAACTTTTAAGAAAGATCACTTTATATAACATCTTTTCCATAAAACACTTTATAATTACCTATTAATTTTATTGTCATAATGAAAAGGAGTCACAAAAGCTACTACTTAGAAAATAGCATTGTAAAAAAAAAGCATATTTCATTTGTATGCATTATAGAAAGCCAATTTTGTATTAGAATCACATTTCTTCAATATTTAAAATATCCTTTATAATGTTTCCCAGTTTGTTACTTTTACTTTGTATTGTTATTAATGTGAAAATTGCTATTTAAAGATGCAAGTAAGACAAAAGAAATGAGCAGTTTAAAGTTCTTTCAGATAAAAAATATTGCTCTCTACAATCTCAATTATAACAGTTGCTGAGAATCATTAATCCATGAAATAGTTTTAAAATTTGCATTCACTTGGTCTGTATTTCTAGAACAATGCCTCTAAGCTTTTGCTGGCTATTATGGAAAGCAGACACGACAGCGAGAATGCTGAGAGGATTCTTTTTAACATGAGACCAAGGGAACTGGTAAGAAAACTTTTGAACATCCATGATAATCTTGATTGGGATAAAAGGAATGGCTTTAAAAACAAATAAAAGGTTTTGGAATGACAGTTTACTTAGCTTAATGGTGCTGTTGTTCAGTGTTATGTCATGTCAGGAGAGTATTGATTCGTGCAAAACACTTTAAAGGCACAAGCATTTATGATTTCAGCCTTTATGACTTCATTATTTTTATTCATTTAATGCTTTTCTACAATAGTTTTAAACTAAATTATCATATGCTACTTACCGGTTTTCTAATTCGTTTTTGGTAAAAAAAAAAAATTTTTTTTACCTGAATTTGATATTAGTATTTTTGAGAGTATCAGAAATGTTTGCACTCAAATTGCATTTGTATCATCTTTGTGAAAAAATATGAAAACAGTAGTACCATTTCAGTGGTTAAACATTATGACATTCTTGGCTAAAAGAAGAATTAAATAAAGGCTGCCCATCATTAGGGGAGCCTATTTCTTAAAACTAATTCCAGCCTGTTTCAAATCTTGGCAAAAATTACTGCACCAGAAAACCATCCAACCATGATTGTGTTTTGTCTTTGGGGAACCAACGTAACTAAATACAGAGAGGCTTATTAACAGCCACAGGAATTTGTGAAAACTTTCTGCTAAGACATGGAAGAGTTACTAGGTGTGTCATTGGGGAGTTGAAGGTATCTATACTGATGAAATGACAGCTCTTTTGAAAAGGTATTAGAGATAGTTGTGTACAAGTCATCTTTTCCTACAAGATTATATATTTCTTGAGGGCAGATTGTCTCATTTCATCTTTGTTGTATTTCCATTTTCTAGAACAATGCCTTGCATATCATAGGTACTTAATAAATGTTTGTTGAATGGAACTCAACTAATTAAGCTGTATCCTAGATCAATTATACAGGTCAAGTGGCCTACTTGTTATCCTTCAGCTTTTTGCTGCTTAAAGAGAATCTCTTCTCTGAACTGCTAAAAGAAAATATTTCTAACTGGTATATTAAATGGAATTCATGCATGACAAATGTTATTGTAAGTAATTAGAATTTAATGGCACCAAGTGTCTTAAATACCACTGGGAATAGTACTTAGTTTCCAGGTTAGGCCTGGAATCAGGAAGACCCGAGTTTCACACTGACTAACTGTGTGACCATGGACAAGTCACTTAATCTCTGTCACAGTTTCCTCAATGTAAAAAGGAATAATAACATCCCCTACGTTGGGTTGTTGTGAGCATCAAATGATATAATATTTGCAAAAAGTACTTAGCACAGTGCTTGGCACATATTAGGTACTATATAAATACTTATTCCCTTTCTCTCTTAAGATATTTAGTCCTATGTACAGTCAATTAGAGCCTTCTGCTAACAGGACTAGATATGAGCAATAGCCACACTATTTCCTTACATCATGACTCCTTCTCTACAGTTAAAAACGGCCTTTAGTAGTTGAAGTGTGCAGAAAGAGTTATGGCTTGTTTTTGCATCACTCATCAAGTCAAGTCAACAAACATTTATTAAGCACTTACTTTGTGCCAGGAATTGGCACCTCAAGATTTGGAATCACTCTTTGTGAACAATTGAAAATAAATTTTATTTTATGTTACTTTCCAGTATATTTGTTTACAATATTGACTTCCTTGAAAGGTGGATGTCATGAAGAATGCCTATAACCAGGGTTTAGAATGTGACCATGAAGATGATCGTGGAGATGATGGCATTTCACCAAAAGATGTTGGACATAATATCTATATTCTGGCCCATCAGGTAACTATTTTTTCCTTTGATTTCTTTGATAGTCTATAAAATAGTTAGTAGAAGAAGAATGTATTCAAGAAATGTTACAAAAGTGAAAACATGCCTTAGCAACGGATTGGATTTAGAGGGTGAGAGATGGTAAGAAGTCATGGATGATGCCTAAACTGGGAACCCGAGGGACTGGGAGATTGGCGTTGCCCTCTACAGTAATACGGAAAGTGGTTGGGGAAGGTTTAGGGGGAAAGATAAAGTTGAGCTTTAGACATGTTGAGTTTAAGATGTCTGCTAGATATCTAGTTTGAGATCTCTAAAAGGCAGGTGAAGTTGCAGGATTGTAGGTCAGCAGAGAGGTTAGTGTAGCACTGGTAGATTTAAAATCATCAGCATAGAGAAAGTAATTAAATCCTGGGAAGATGATGAGATCACTAAGTGAAGTAGTATAAGGGAGAGGAGAGGAGGGTCTAGGACAAAACCTTGTGGGACATCTATGGTTAGAGGTTGTGATCTAGGTTAGGATCCAGCAAAGGATACTAAAAAGGAACAGTCAGGTAGGTAGAAGGAGAGCTAGAAGAGACTGGTGTCCTGAAAGCCTAGAGAGCATCAAGGAGAAGAGAGTGATCAACAGTGCCAAAGGCTGCAGAGAGGCCAAGGAGAATGAGGATTGAGAAAAGGACATTGGATTTGCAACTAAGAAGTCTTTGGTAACTTTGGAGAGAACAATTTTGGTAGAACATCGAGTTCAGAAGCTGGACTGCAAAGGCTTCTGAAGAGAGTAACGGGAGAGAAAAATGGAAGAACCTATTGTAAATGGCCTTTTCAAGAGGTTAGCCACAAATGCAGAAGAGATAAAGGATGAGAGTTATTGGGGGTGAAAGGATCAAATGAGAGTTTTCTGAGAATGGAAGAGACATGGGCATGTTAGTAGGCAGTAGTGAATGAATCAGTAGACAGACAGAGATTGAAAAGAAGTGAAAGAGTGAGGATGACAGAGGGGATGATGTGTTGGAGGAGACAGGATGGAATGGAATTATTTGAGCAGGTAGAGAAGTTAGCCTTGGTAAGCAGTAAGGCCACCTGCATCATGTGAAATCAGGGTTAAGGAAGAGATAGTGCCAAAAGACATATGAGTGATGTGAGATGAGGAAGAGGGATATGCTGAATGGCCTCCATTTTTTCCTGTAAAATATGAGGCCAGTTTCTCAGCTGAGAGAGTGCGGGGAAGGGAAGCCACAAGAGGTTTGAGAAGAGATGAAAAGTTTGGGAAGAGCCACTGGGGAGAGTGGAATTGTGAGTTGATAAGGAAGGTATAGAAGGATTGCCTAGCAGCAGTGCGGCCTAGTCATGGTTGTGTAGCATAAATCTGTAATACACCCAATAAGAATGATTGCTTGGTTTTTTTCCACTTTCATTAGGTAGGACATGTGTAGGAGCAAATGTAATGGGTTGACAAGAATGATCTAAGGCTGAGACTTGGCAGGTTGCAATTGGTAAAATGATAATTATATTTTCATTTTTTTGTGATTTTACTTTAAAATGACTTATAAGTTCTTTGAGGGACTGTTTCTATTTAACTTGCTTTACAATGATATATTTAGATGGATGCTCAATAGTTAATGTTTCACTTATTTAATATTAGGGACCTTAGACATTAGTTCAACTCTTTTATTTTTTGAAATAGTATTTGATTTTTTTCCAATTACATGTAAGGAAAATTTTAAACATTCATTTTTTAAAAATATATGCATGTGTGTGTGCATATGTGTGTGGTGGAGAAAAGGGGTAAAGTAAGCAATATTAGAAGAGAGAATTTTTGGTTAATAGTATTACTGGATGGAAACAATGCTAAGAATTGGAGCAGATAAGTCAATATTGTTGATGGATTATAGAATATGAGAATATTGAATGAGAGGTGATAAAAGAATTACTACTTCAAAGAATTAAGGAAGAATTATTTTATATACTTATTAAAAAATGTGGTAGCTGAGATAGCAAACAAAAAAGTAAAAATAATTGATTGTGATTGTCTTAATGCAGTTTTTCACTAGGTGTAGGGTATGCCCCTGAGGAATGTAAGAGCCTAAGAAGGCTGATACAATGGCCCAAATCCTGTCTATATTCAAGTGCAGCTCCCATATGAATAAATCCACTGCTTTCAATGAAAAAAGATTCAAATAGGAGTTAACAAAACTCAACAAAAGAAGACCTACATGATGCATTTGCTCTGATTCTGAGTGTTAGTGCAATTATAATTATTTAATATGATAAGCAAAAATTGGGTCAAATCTGAGTTGGTATGTGTTGAGTCTTGACTGGTGTGATTTAACACTGTCACTGTCATGTCATCAGCCAGCATAAATTCATGACAGAGATGAGATTTGTTTATGTTTTAACAAATTGAAACAGTCTCTATCCTCCAAGACCTCAAATTTTCCTTAGAGCCCTGCTATTCACTTATAAATTACTTGTGTTCTCTTTATTTACATCTATATCTTATCTATCTTCTAAACGGAGTCTTCTTTGAGGACCAGAATACATGCCTTATCTGGACTTTGTTTAGGGTGGTACTGTGTACATAATGGGAACTTAATAACTTTTAAATTGAATTTGAAAATTTAAGATGAATTTTCTATGGGATGAATTTTTTTTACTTTTATGAAAATTTATCATTTTTAGCACAGATAGCCAGATGCTATTTTAACATGGCTTTTTTATTTCTCCATGTTGGATGGAACAGGAATGGGCTGAGCAAGATATTATATTTGCTTTCTTAAAAGGCAAATCATCGTTGTCTTGTTCTTTTATTGTCACTGTTGTCTAAGTTGTTCTTTAGCCCCACGAGACGTAGAAGCAATGAATTGTGGTTATACGCTTTATTGAATCGTCTGGAATTACCATGGGTAGAAATGTTAGTACAGATGAGGAGAAACTTCATTGTTTATGGAATGTGTATTGAACCTTTTGCCTCCTAACTTGCAGTTGACCGTGTAGCTCTGTTGGCTTTGCACAGTTCACTAAGTCCAAAATCTAGACTCAACTTCCTCTCTTGAAGAAAAAATGAACTTCTGTGCAGACAGTTTATTCTGGTGTACTGAGGCTTTCGATTTTTGTGGTACTTTTTAAATGACAGTGAGAGGTTCTGCATTTTTCTACCACTACATCCTTTTCTCTCCTTCCTGTGAGTGATCTTACCAGAAACAAATAATGCTTCTTGTAAGTGTCTGGTCTGATGTGCCTAAAACTATAAATGAGCCACAGCAGAAGTTTTAAAGTCCCACTGTTGCAATGTGGGACAGAGAAATTCCTTAAAACACGGGATATTATATCTTCTTGATTTGTTTTTCTCTTTGTTGTCTTCTTTATACCTTTCCTTTATTCTTTCCCTTTTTACCTCAGTTTCTTCAGTTCAGCTTTTTTTCTGTCTCTTCTTTTTCATCTCTCTTTTTGTCCTCCCTTCAGTAAAGATACTTTCTCTTCTAATCAAGCAGAGAATACTGACTATATCCAGGGTGTTTGGTAAAATGAAGTAGTTTTGTTCTTCTAATCTTAAACTCATTGCCACACAGTCTTTATGAGAAAAATCTTTAGAACAATCAAGGACTTCCTTTATGGAAGGTATCAAATGAGAACAGATAGGCTTTCATATATGCTATTATACTGGAGACTGTACAGTGACCTATTTGTTATTATTATTGTTATCATTAGTAGTAATAATAACTGATAGAGTTTTAGTGTTCACAAAGTTCTTTTAAAGGATTATATACTATTTGAGCCTCAAAATAACCCTGTGAAGGGAGCACTACAAGAATTTTTATTCAATTTTCAGCTGAGGAAACTGAGGTTAAATTACTTGCCCATTTCATGTACTTACTTTACTTAAAAAATTGCAACATTTTCTATCCTCAAAATCCTCAAATTTTACTTAGGCTCCATGCTATTCACTTATAAATTACTTTGTGTTCTCATTATTTTCATGCATATCTTATCTATCTTCTAAACTGTGTCTTCTGTGAGGACCAGAATCCATGCCTTATCTGGCCTTTGCTTAGGGTGGTACTGTACACACAATGGGAACTTAATAACTTTTAAATTGAATTAGAAAATTTAAGATGAATTTTCTATGGGATGAATTTTTATTGGAGTATTGCAGCTCATCTTTCTGATTCAAAGTCTAGCATACTATCCACTATGCCACATCCTTGTGCACATTATTTTTCAGGGATGTTTTTTATTTTGACTTAAACACACACTAAAAGAGATAACATTTCCATACACAGCAGAAAAAAGAGGGGTCTCTATGAAACCATAAATCTCCGTTTAATATAATTCACTTCAAAAAAAGTAAGTAATAAATTCTACATATTACTTTCAAAACTGTCTCTGCTTATCTGTTTCTTTCTGAACTGAATTCTGATCTTTTTTTGTGCGCTTAAAAATGTACAAATTTGAAATTAAAATTTAAAAATATGCTCCTTTTTCCTTCACTATTGTGAAACCTCCTGAATCTCCTCTCCTAAAATGAAAAACCCAGAGAAAGAGGGAAAAACAAATCCTTATAAGAAATAACCAATGTTAGGCAAAACAAATTCACAATGGCTTTGTCCAAAAATGTCTCTTTTTGTACTGTTTGTCCATCATCTCTCTGCCAGGAAGTGGGTACCATGCTTCATGATAGATCTTCTGGAGATATGGTTGGTAATTGATCAGCATTCTTAAATTTTTCAGTCTTGATGTCCTTGTATAAACTGTTCTACTGGTTCTACTCATTTCCTTCTGCTTCAGTTCATTCTACCCAATATTTTTTTCCTTCTTTTTTAAAATTAGATCCTCTATTTTTAGTTTACAACACTCAATTCTACATGTTCCTGAGTTTCAAATTTTCTTCCCTTCCCTCCCCTCCTCCTTCCCCTCCCAAGACCACATGCAGTCCAATACAGATTCTACATAAACCTTCGCATTAAACTTATCCACACAATAGTCAAGTTGCAAAGAAGAATCATGACCAATGGAATGAATCATGAGAGAGAAGAAACAAAACCAAAAAAAAGAGGAAAGAAAAGAGAGCAAATAATTTGCCTCAGTCTGCACCCAGACTCCCTAGTTCTTTCCCTGGATGTAGATAGCTCTTTCCATCATGAGTCCTTTGGAGCTGTCTTTGAGCCCTGCATTGCTGAGGAGAATCAAGTCCATCAAAGTTAGTCACCACAGAATCAGTACGTCTGTGGCTGTGTACAGTGTTCTCCTGATTCTGCTCCTCTCACTCAGCATCAGATCATGTAGGTCTTTCCAGGTCACCATGAAGTCCGCATCCTCCCCATTTCCTATAGCACAACAGTATTCCACCCCATTCATATACCACAGCTTGTTCAGCCATTCCCCAATTGATGGGCATCCCCTTGATTTCCAATTCTCTGCCACCACAAAAAGAGCAGCCATAAACATCTTACAGGTCCCTTTTCCACTTGGTGATCTCTTTGGGATACAGCGCTAGGAGTGGCATTGCTGGGTCAAAGGGCATGCACATTTTTATAGCCCTTTGGGCATAGTTCCAAGTTACTCTCCAAAATGGCTGGATCAGTTCACAACTCCACCAACAATGTATTAATGTTCCAGTTTTCCCACATCCTCTGCAGCAGTTATCATTTTCCTGTTTTGTTATGTTAGCCCATCTGACAGGAGAGATGTGATACCTAAGAGTTGTTTTGATTTTCATTTCTCTAAACAACAGTGATTTAGAGCATTTTTTCATATGCCCATAGATATCTAATTTCTTCCTCTGAAAACTGCCTGTTCATATCCTTTGACCATTTCTCAATTGGGGAATGACTTTTATTCCTATAAATTTGGCTCAGTTCCCTGTATATTTTAGATATGAGGCCTTTATCAGAGACATTGTTTGTAAAGATTTTCTCCCAGTTTTATGCTTCCCTCTTATCTTTGTTGCTTTGGCTTTGTTTATACAAAACCTTTTCAGTTTAGCGTAATCAAAATTATCCATTTTGCATTTTATAATGCTCTCTATCTCTTGTTGGGTCATGAATTCCTCCCTTTCCCATAAATCTGACAGGTAAACTATTCCTTGCTCTCCCAAATTGCTTGTAGTATCAGCCTTTATTCCTAAATCATGTATCCATTTTGACTTTATTTTGGTATACGGTGTAAGATATGGGTCTGTGCCCAGTTTCCACCATACTATTTTCCAGTTTTCCCAGCAGTTTTTGTGAAATAGTGAATTCTTAACCCAGAAGCTGGATTCTTTGGGTTTATCAAAGAGTAGATTGCTATAGTTGATGACTTCTGCGTCTTGTGTACCTAACCCCTTTCACTGATCTACCACTTGTTTCTTAGCCATTACGAGGTAGTTTTGAGGACTGCTGCTTTATAGTACAGTTTGATATCTGGTATGGCTAGGCCACCTTCCCTAGCATTTCTTTTCATTAATTCCCTTGATATTCTGGACTTTTTGTTCTTCCAGATGAATTTTGTTATTATTTTATCCAGCTCTGTAAAATAATTTTTTGGTAGTTTGGTATGGCACTGAATAAGTAAATTAATTTAGGTAAAATTGTCATTTTTATTATATTAGCTTGGTCTAACCATGAGCAATTGATGTTATTCCATTTAATTAGATCTGACTTTATTTGTGTGAGAAGTGTTTCATAATTGTGTTCATATAGGCCCTGGGTTTGTCTTGGCAGGTAGACTCCCAAATATTTTATAGTGTCTACAGTAACTTTAAATGGAATTTTTCTTTCTATCTCTTGCTGTTGGGCTTTGTTAGTAATATATAGGAATGCTGAAGATTTGTATGGGTTTATTTTATATCATGTAACTTTGCAAAAGTTGTTTATTATTTCAAGTAGTTTTTTACTTAAATCTATAGGATTTTCTAACTAAATCATCATATCATCTGCAAAAAGTGATAATTTAGTTTCCTCTTTGCCTTACTTCAATTTCTGTTTCTTCTCTTAATGCTACAGCTAACATTTCTAGTACCAAATTGAATAATAGGGCTGATAATAGACAACCTTGTTTCACCTCAGATCTTATTGGGAATGCATCTAGCTTATCCCCATTACATATAATGCTTGCTGATGGTTTTAGACAGATACTATTTATAATTTTAAGGAAGACTCCATTTATTCCTATGCTTTGTGGTGTTTCTTAACAGGAATGGGTGTTGTATTTTGTCAAAAGCTTTTTCTGCATCTGTTGAGATAATCATATGGTTTCTGCTACTCATTCTACCCAATATTCTCTGAAATAGTCTCTTTCATCATTTCCTTTTTAAAAATTTTTTTGGAGGGAGGAAGGCAGGGAAATTGCGATTAAGTGACTTACCCAAGGTCACACAGCTAGTAAGTGTGTCAAGTGTCTGAGGCCAGATTTGAACTCAGGTCCTCCTGACTGCAGGGTCAGTGATCTATGCACTGTGCCACCTAGCTGCCCCTCTTTCATCGTTTCTTATGGCACAAGAATATCCTCCTACTTTCATAAACCATGATTTGTTCAGCCATTTCACAGTTGTGTGAGGGGCAATCTAAAGGAAGGAAAAGAGAGAATAATTATTTATATACATCTAATATATGCTAGGCACTGTGCTAAGTGCTTTTGCAAGTATCTTATTTACTCTTCACAACAACTTTGAAAGGTAGATGCTATTATTGTCCCCCTTTTGTGATTGAAGAAACTGAGGCAAACAGAAGTTAAGTGACTTGTCTAAGGTTACATAGCTAATAAGTATCTGAGGCCAGATTTGAATTTAGGTCTTCCTAACTCCAGGCCCAGCACTCTATCCACTGTGTCACATACCTGCCTAAGAAACCTTCTTAGGTTGCTTTTTTTTTTCTTCTTTTGATCCCTAGTTCTGGATCAGGAAGTTTATTTTGCTTGCAGCATTCCTTTCCCCATTGCTACTCTCTTTCTCACCACGACCCTCATCATTCTCACTTGTTTCCTTGTTGTTTAATATATTTTTACATCAAACTGTTTAAGTGTATGTATGTGTTTTTGACCCTTTTTTGTCTGTTTCAAATAAATATGTTTCATCTAATGCCTGTTCCTCCCATCCCTTCCTCCATATTTGTATACTTTTCTTCTCATGGGCCCCAATTTTGAAAAAGAATAAATTCTACCTCCCCTTTCCTCCAATAGTGTATTCCTTTTATTCTCCCTTCTCATTCTCCTTTTCCAGTCCTCAGAACAGCATAGAATAGAACCAATCCATTCCCAGGACCTATGCTTTTTTCTTATTTTGCTCCCTTAATACCTTTGGTCGACATTAAGATTCTGAAGTGATACTTGTTTCCTCTCTCCCTATTAGTACTACATCTTCTTAAAACTTCTAGTTATTTAAATAAATTTACCTTTCTAGGTTTCTCCTGACTCTTATATTTACATTTCAAACTTAGTTCTGATCTTTGAATCAGAAATAATTGAAAGTATTCTGTTCCATTAAAGGTCAAAATCTCCTCCCTGTAGAATTGTACTCAGCTTCTCAAGATATTATTTTTGGTTATAAGCCTATCACTTTTGCCTTTTAGAATGTTATATTCCAGGATCACCTCTCATTTGAAGCAGATGCTGTCAGGTCTTATGTGATCCTGACTATAGTTTCTTGGTACTTGAACTGCTTTTTGGGGGATGCTTGTAGCATTTTTTTCCTTTGATGTGAGAGCTCTGGATTTTGGTTTATGATATGCCATGGTCCTTTTCCTTTTGAGGTTCCTTTCAGGGGGTGATTGGTGTATTCTTTCAACCTTTCTCTGCTTTGCCCTCTGGTTTTGATAGGGCTGGGAAGTTTTCATTTATGATTTCTTGAAATATACTATCTAGGTTTTTTTTTTTAAATCAAAGTCTGATTCTTAAATTATGTCTCATAGACCTATTTTCTAGGTGAGTTGTTTTTGTAATATTTTACATTTTGTTCAATTTTTATAATCTGTTGATTTTGTTCCAGCTCATAGAGTCATTGATTTCTACTTGGCCTATTCTAAGCTTCAGGGAGTCCATTTTTGGGGGTAGGGTTTCTCTTCTAAGCTACTCATTTTCCTTCTATTTCTTTTACATAGTGTTTCTGTTTCATTTTTTTAATCTCTAACTTTATTTTTCTGTATTTTTGTGTAGTTTTTGTGAAAAGCTCTTTTTCCCTTGAATCTCTACTTATTGTGATTTATTAAAATATAAATATTATGCCTCTTTAGAGCTATTTGGTTTTTGAGTCAGATTAATTTTATTTTGAAAAATAAGCTTAATTGAGGCTGTTTATTTTTATATTATAGTCATTTCTAGGCATAGTTTCCTTTCTCCCCCATCAAAATTGAACTATTTTTTAATAGCCAAAAAAATTCTAAAAAATCTTGGTCATTGACTTCTGACAATCTATATAAATTTCTGCTATTTTTTCCTTTCCCTCCATAATGCTGTTATATCTGTCTGTGTATTTTTTCCCTGTTTTTGATCCTGTTAGAGTTTATGTCCAATAGTATGAATGTGAGGTCAAAGGATATGAATAGGTTAGTTACTTGTTTTATTTTGGTATAATTACAAATATCTACCCAGAAATATTGAACCATTAACCACTCCACTAACTAGGTATTTGAATATTATCTTCCCCCAATATTGAATGACCCTGCCTTAAAAAATTGATTTTGCCATTTTGCAAAGTGTGAAGTGAAATTGCAAAACTCCTTCTCTTCACTTCCCACCTGTCTGCCCATGTACCTTCACTTCCCTCCCTAACTCCTTTTTACATATTATTCCTTTTTACATAATGTTTTCCCACATTAGATTGTAAGCTCCTTGAGGGCAATAAATGTCTTTTCTTTTTTCTTTTTTTGCATCTGTATCTCTCAGCATCTAGCACAGTACCTGGTATATAACAGGTGTTTAATAAATGTTTATTAATGGACTGACAGAACTCAGAAAACAAGGATATAGTAGAAGACAGGGTAATAGAAATGCTGCCCATGACTTATGACACTTAGTATGCTGTCATCCAAAACAATGTTCTGAAAATAACTCCAAGACCTGAAAAGTTCAGTTATATTCCCTCTTTCTTTGTATGAGGAGTAATGAAGATACTTTATTACTTTTTTTGTAACCCATGAAATAAAATAATCATAACTCAGTTAAAATTGTTCACAGATAATTACAAGCCCATCTTGTTGCTTTTACAAAGGAAGTAAAGAAGCAGTACTGATTACAGCATATTAGCACAATAGAATCTCTAAAGAAGTAAAGCAGCAAATGTTTTTAATTAAAATATTTTAAATAGTTTGAGATCAGTACTTTATTGTGTTAGGGTCACTAGGTGATGCAGGACTATATCTCTCTCATAAATTATTTTGGTGGAGGAACTTCCTTTTCAATTATTGAGATCATATTTGTGACATATGCATTAATTGCTTTTTGAACTTTGTTCTCTTTTGGACCTGTTGTGTTTGGTATATCTCAAGGACATCTGTTGGTGATGTGGGACTAAAGATCAAGGGAGTAACTAGGATTGGATATATAGATCTGTGTGTTACCTGCATAAAGAATGTAATTAAGTCTATTGGAGCTTTTGAGGTCAGCAAGTAAGAGGCAGTAGAGTGAGAAGAGAAAAGCATCCATGATAGAACTTTGGGCAACACCTAGTCATGGACGATGAGCCCACGAAGGTAACGAAGACAGGCAGGAGAAGAACCAGGGGAGAACAATGTCATGAAAACCCAGAGTTTAGAGTGTGTGTAGAAGGAGGGTTTTTCAACAGTACCTGATATAGCAAATAGGTTAAAAAGTATGAGGACTGAGGGGCAGGGGGAAATATCCTATTTTTCACCTGATAGATCCTTGGTGACTTTAGTGAGAGAAGTTTCAGTTGAAGATGAGTTCAGAAGCCCAGATGCAACACTGGAACTCTGAAGTGGCAAGCAATTTCAGTTTGTATATGAAAATCTTAAATTCAGGAATTTTAAATGACACTCCCTAAACCTCCATTTCTATTTCTTTGCATTGTTAATTTAAGAAAACCTTCTTATCTCTCCTTACTAATCTCTGGAATTCTGTATTCAGTTGGGTATATCTTTCTCTTTCTCCTTTCCCTTCTTTCCTCAGCTATCTGTAAAGTCTCATCAGGTAGCCATTTTGCTTTCTTGCTCTTCTTTTTTTGTTGCTGCCTCCTGTACAATATTGCAATCCTCTATCCATAGTTCTTCAGGCACTCTGTTTGCTAGAGATAATCCCTTAAATCTATTCATCACCTCTACTTCATATTCTTTTTTTTTTGTATTTTATTTTTTTATTTAATTTATTTAATATATTTAGTTTTCAGCATTGATTTTCACAAGAGTTTGAATTATGAATTTTCTCCCCATTTCTATCCTCCCGCCCACTCCAAGATGGCATATATTCTGGTTGCCCTGTTCCCTTCCCATCCCCCTTTCCCTTCTTCTCTTGTAGGGCAAGATAAATTTCTACACCCCATTGCCTGTGTATCTTATTTCCTAGTTGCATGCAAAAACTTTTTTTTTTGTTTTTGAATGTCTGTTTTTAAAACTTTGAGTTCCAAATTCTCTCCCCTCTTCCCTTCCCACCCACCCTCTCTAAGAAGGCAAGCAATTCAACATAGGCCATATGTGTATCATTATGTAAAACCCTTCTACAATACTCATGTTGTGAAAGACTAACTATGTTTTGCTCCTTCCTAACCTATCCCCCTTTATTGGATTTTCTCTCTTGACCCTGTCCCTTTTTGAAAGTGTTTGGTTTTGATTACCTCCTCCCGCATCTGCCCTCCCTTCTGTCATTCCCCCTTTTTTATCTTCTTCCTCCTTCTTTCCTGTGGGGTAAGATACCCAATTGAGTGTGTATGGTATTCCCTCCTCAGGTCAAATCCGATGAGAGCAAGATTTACTCATTCCTCCTCACCTGCCCCCTCTTCCCTTCCTACAGAACCACTTTTTCTTGCCACTTTTATGCGAGATAGTTTACCCCATTCTATCTCTCCCTTTCTCCCTCTCTCAATATGTTCCCCTTTTATCTCTTAATTTGATTTTATTTTTTAGATATCATCCCTCCATATTCAACTCACTCTATGCCCTTTGTCTATATATACATATATATGTGTATATATATATATATATATACACACACACACATACACACAAACACACATACACACACATATATATACACCTACATATATAAATACATACACACATGAATATATATATATCTATATATATCTATATATGTATATATCTATATATATGTATATGCATATTCCTTTCAGCTACCCTAATACTGAGGTCTCATGAATCATACACATCATCTTTCCATGTAGGAATGTAAACAAAAGAGTTCAAGTTCAGTAAGTCCCTTATGATTTTTCTTTCTTGTTTACCTTTTCATGCTTCTCTTGATTCTTGTGTTTGAAAGTCAAATCTATTCAGCTCTGGTCTTTTCACTGAGAAAGCTTGAAAGTCCTCTATTTTATTGAAAGTCCATATTTTGCCTTGGAGCACGATACTCAGTTTTGCTGGGTAGGTGATTCTTGGTTTTAATCCTAGCTCCATTGACCTGTGGAATATCGTATTCCAAGCCCTTCGATTCCTTAATGTAGAAGCTGTTAGGTCCTGTGTTACCCTGATTGTGTTTCCACAATACTCAAATTGTTTCTTTCTGGCTGCTTGCAGTATTTTCTCCTTGACCTGGGAGCTCTGGAATTTGGCAACAATATTCCTAGGAGTTTTCTTTTTGGGATCTATTTGAGGAGGCGATCTGTGGATTCTTTCAATTTCTATTTTGCCCTGTGGCTCTAGAATATCAGGGCAGTTCTCCTTGATAGTTTCTTGAAAGATGATATCTAGGCTCTTTTTTTGATCATGGCTTTCAGGTAGTCCAATAATTTTTAAATTATCTCTCCTGGATCTATTTTCCAGGTCAGTGGTTTTTTTCAATGAGATATTTCACATTGTCTTCCACTTTTTCATTCCTTTGGTTCTGTTTTATAATATCTTGATTTCTCATCAAGTCACTAGCTTCCACTTGCTCCAATCTAATTTTTAAGGTAGTATTTTCTTCAGTGGTCTTTTGGACCTCCTTTTCCATTTGGCTAATTCTGCCTTTCAAGGCATTCTTCTCCTCATTGGCTCTTTGGAGCTCTTTTACCATTTGAGTTAGTCTATTTTTTAAGGTGTTGTTTTCTTCAGTATTTTTTTGGGTCTCCTTTAGCAAGTCATTGACTTGTTTTTCATGGTTTTCTTGCATCATTCTCATTTCTTGTCCCAATTTTTCCTCTACTTCTCTAACTTGCTTTTCCAAATCCTTTTTGAGGTCTTCCATGGCCTGAGACCAGTTCATGTTTTTCTTGGAGGCTTTTGTTGTAGGCTCTTTGACTTTGTTGACTTCTTCTGGCAGTATGTTTTAGTCTTCTTTGTTTCCAAAGAAAGATTCCAAAGTCTGAGACTGAATCTGGGTGTGTTTTTGCTGCCTGGCCATGTTCCCAGCCAACTTACTTGCCCCTTGAGTTTTTCAGTGGGGTATGACTGCTTGTAGAGCAAAGAGTACTTTGTTCCAAGCTTGAGGGGATGTGCCATTGTTTTCAGAACTGTTTCTATACAGCCAGCTCTGCCACACCAGCACTCCTCCTTCCCCAAGAACCACCAACCTGGACCTGACTCACATCTTCAGCAGGCTCTGCACTCCTGCTCTGATCCACCACTTAATTCCTCCCACCAGGTGGGCCTGGGGCTGGAAGCAACTGCAGCTGTAGTTCTGTAGCTGCAGCACCCCCACTACTCCTGGGGCAGTGACCAAACCATGAATTCTTTTCATTCTGTCCCCGTAGCTTTTCCCACTAACCTTCTCTGTTGTCTTTGGTGTTTGTGGGTTGAGAAGTCTGGTAACTGCCACAGCTCACTGCTTCAGGGTGCTAGAGCCTGTTCCGCCCAACTCCTTGTCTGGTTGGTCCTGTCCCCATCCATGCTGGGCTCCACTCCCCTCTGCTCCATGCACAATAGACCTCATCTAGCAACCATTCAGGCTGTCCTGGGCTGTATCCCTGCCTCCCTCTGCTATTTTGTGGGTTCTGCAGTTCTAGAATTTGTTCAGAGCCATTTTTTATAGGTTTTTGGAGGGACCTGGCAGGGAGCTCACGTGAGTCCCTGCTTTCCAGCTGCCATATTGGCTCCGCGCCACCCCGTGGCCCCCCAAACACCCATTTTCTCTACTTCATATTCTTAAGGGACATTATTTAGGTCAAACCTATATATTCTTTCTTCAAGTTAAGTCTAAATTTTGCAATGGGAACTCACAATCTGAGCCACCGTAAGCACCAGCTGTTGTTTTAACTGACTATATAGAGCCTCTCTACCTGTCATTGCAAAGTATATAATTAAGCTGATTTCTATGTTGACCATCTTGTGATGTCCATGTGTAGAGTCAACTTTTAGGTTGTTGAAAAAGAGTGTTTGTTATGACCAGTGAGTTATCTTAACTTGATTAGTCTCTATCCTGCTTCATTTTGTACTCTAAGACCAAACTTGCTTGTTATTTCAATTATCTTTTAATTTCCTACTTTAGCATTCCAATCCCTTATGATGAATGTGACATTTTTTTGCATGTGTTATTTCTAGAAGATGTCATAGGTCTTCATAGAATTAAGCAACTTTGTCCTTTTTGGCATTGGTGGTTGAAGAATAGAATTATCATTCTGTCATTTTTGAGATTATACTCCAGTAATGCTTTTCTGGCCCTTTTATGTGCTAATTGTTTGTCAGACACTATGGTAAGTTAAGCCTAGCAATTCCAAGACACAAAATTATAAGAATGAATGACTCATAAATTTGCAGCTCAATGGAACATCAAAGTTTATATAGCCTGACCCTTTCCTTTTACATGTTCATCATGGCCCAAAGATTTCACACAAGGAACTCTTGGACTCACATGAACCAGGTTTAAGGCTTGACTTTAAAAAGTCATGTTGATTTTAAGGCCCTAACTCCAGAATAAAATTCCAGGGAAGTCTCTAAAAGAAAGTTTAGGTAAGTTGGGTCTTCTCGAACGTAATAGGGTGCCCTCCCACAAAGACACTCAATGTTTACTATGGGTATCAAGGTTGGGCATTATTTTATTTTCCACCTCAGAAACTGAATGAGATGCAAAGGATTCACAGCACTAATCAACAAATACAGGAAACACAAACTACTCCAGTAGTCCGTTACACTGCATATTTATTCCTTTCCTGGAAGTTAAAAACCCTTTATGAGACTGATAAACAGATACTTAAAATTTACCTTAGACTTCAGTTGTCAGAATAACTCACAGAAGTTATCATGGAGGGTTCAAAAGGTCCAGAACTTCTGGCCAACCATGGTATTAAATGTCCTGTATCTACAGGATGATCCAGCTGATGGTCCCTTCCTCCTCTGAAAAGTCTGCTATTTAGGAAGTCTTTTTTCTTTGGTGGCTAGGACTTGATTCAGGAACTCTCAAATTAATTACCTAAGTAAAATAAGTAACCCCGAAGACTAGGAATATCCATTTTCAGGATCACCAGTCATTGAGCTCTACTTAGTAAAGGAAACAGAAAGACAGAATAAGTAGCTAGAACTAGGTGGTTTAGAGATTACAGTCTCTTAGAGACTACATTTTCTTATCTTCCTCTTAAAGACCACAGGCACTCTATTACTTCTCCCTTCTTTAGTCATCAGTCTAGGCAACCCCAGTCATTAGAAGTCAATCAGGATTTCCCTATGTCCTACCAACAAGGCGCTAGGATGTATGAGCCCTCTAAACAACTCGTTGGGATTCTATGGAAATGTCCCTTTAAACAAAGTTCTACAGCCTATATCAAGTTGATTGGAGGACTTAGCAGCTTGAACATGGTTTCTCTCCATTACCTTGCTACATATATATCTACATATATATATATATGTATGTATATATATATGTATATATATGTGTGTGTGTGTGTGTATATATATATATATATATATATATATATGTATGTATATATGTATCTGGCCTTCCTTACATTAGATTGTAAACTCCTTTAAAACAGGTCCTTTTTCATATCTTTTTTTCTGTCCTCAGAACCTAGCTCAGTGTTCCAAACATAGTAGGTACTAAATAAATGATATTTCCATTGAATTTTATTTAGGAGGAATAGCCTAAACAAAATCAAGAAGGAAGGAATGATTAATATTGGTTGAAAGGATAGTGAGGAGCCCAGCCTGTGGGATATCTGTTGAATAGTATTTTGGATGTGTATTGGGTTGAATCATTGATTTATATGAATTCTAGGAGAGAACTTGGTAGATAATTACAGAATTTTGATAATGTAAAGATCTCTAATTTGTTTTTAAGCCTCTATGTATTGTTGTCAACTATAAATTGATGAAAGAAAAATTGGTAAACCTAAGGACACTAAAATAGCATAGTAGCCAGTTGAAAATGTAGTCAATATTCTAACCTCCTAACCCTTGCCTAAGCATTGAGTATGGGTTTTACAACTACAAGTGGTAGTATAGGTAATCCAGCCCAAATCTAACATTTTAAAGATGAGGAAGTGACTCGCAGAGTTTTACAGAAGTAAAGTGACTTACTTAGGGCCACACGGGCCTGACAAGATGGGATTGAAACTAAGATCCTTTCACATCAGTGCTTTTCACTATGTACACTATTATAAAGTTTGAAAGGTCATCTTATAATTGTCCTTTTACTCATTTGAAATCTTGATTTTATATATATATATATATATACACACATATATACATATATATATTAATGAATTAAATAAACATAAATCAATTTAAGCAGGCATATGATAACTAAAGTAAAAAATAAGCCTAGAGGAAAAAAATCAGCATAGAATGTTTATGTCAAAACACCCAAGGCCCCCTAGAACTACATTTATTGTGTGTGTCTGCATATGTCTAACTGCAGTGCTTACTGAATAACTTGTTTTTCTAGCTCAAGTCTAAATGAGGAAAGGTCAATCATATAACTGATACTTTATCTTGTAGACACAGAGTATAAACATATGATTTGTAAGTGGGTTGGCAGGACACAAGGATCCAACTAATACTTTTTTAGTCAGTAGATCCATGGGTAGAATATTAAGGTGATGGATAGAAATAGTCTCTCCTGATTTAATGGCTGGAAAAGGAGTGCAGGCATTATGGTAGCTGTACATTTGTTAATAAGGCACAGGATAAGATTACTTTGCTTTTTTTGCCCTCAGAATGTTGGCCCTGACACTGACTTTCAGTTTAATTCAGCAAACATGAATTAAGCACCTACTATGTACAAAACAATATTAGTTTCATAGTTATTTATAGAAGCATTAAAAATTTTATGTAGCTCAGATAAGTGAGACAACCACTGCAAGGCAGCAGTCCTTGAGGACAAACTACTGAATACAAGAACTAGACCTCAGAAAATAAGTTACCCAAAATCTGGCAGTGAAAAACAAAACAAAAACCAATGCATGGGCTTATGTACCTGTGCCTCGTGGAAGAAGTCTAGCTGGCAAGTCTCTTTTCAGGACTCAAGCTATCAATTTTAACTATGGATTCAAGCAATTTCTAGGGTACCAATAGGTTCATTGGATCATCATACAATCATAGTTTTAGAGATATAAGGGATGTTAGAGGCCATTTAATACAGCCTCCTCTTTTTATGGTTGAAAGAACCCTAAACCCACTTCTCTGCACTTTAGTTTCCTCAAACATAAAAAGAGGAGATTTTGACAGAGGAAGGGTTTGAGCCAATGTCCTTTGACTCCAGACCCAATGCACTTTCCATTGTACCATGATGCATTTTTCGTCCAAACAGCGTCACCTAAGACCCTTGAAAACCTGCCCTTCTTTCCACGTTTCTTGTCTCTGTTGAAAGTACTAACATCTATCCTTCTAATCATTCAGGCTTGAAACTTCATTTTTGATTCTACCCTTTCCTTTACTACTCCCCCCTCCCTAGCAAGTTTTCAAATACTATCCATTTCATTTTTCCACAGTATCTCCTTGTATTTACTCCCTCCTCTTTACTCCTATTGCCACTGTACCAGTTCAGCTTCTCTTTATCACTTTCATGGATTCTTATGATGAATGGTTGGTCTCCTTGCTTCCCATAAACATAACTAGCAGTTTTTTGCACTGGGTCAAGTAGCATAAACTATGATAAAGCAAGTGCCAAGAAACGTGTCACAGGGATGGCATGGGATTTGGAAAATGGGAACTGGGCTGGGCTAGATGGCCATCTGGTATCTTTCCATTTAACTAAGTAAGTGCTATAATTCTTTTTGTTGAAGCTGTGAAGGACAGTAAGCACCGTCATCACTCTCTAATTTCTCTATCCTGGGCCAAAACACTGGTATTCCTCGTCAGTTATGATTCTGCTGTTTCTGATCTCTTTCTTCTCCAAATGATCTTTCACATCACAGTAATCTTCCTTGTTTTTGGATAGGTCTGATTGCATCATTTTCCTCCTAAAAACATTTAGCCTTTCCCTATTCTCACTCTTTTGAGACCTGATCTACACCAACCTTTCTGCCCCCTTGGCACTCTCTTTCCTGCCTCTCTCTCCAGGTCTCCAGGTTTCCATGACATCTCTCTCTTTCTAGCCTGTATTGCTGGTTCTCTCACTCTCACTGAGACTTGGAGTCACCATTATTTTACTCTACTTCTGCCAGTCCTGTTGTCACCATCCCTACTTTGGTAACTGCTGATCACTTCCCACTGTTGTCCCCACTATTCTTCAAGCAAAGTGTTAGCATTAAATGAACCAGCCCATGCCAACATGCCTAGGTCCTAGTTATCATATTTCTAACTCTTTTGTTAGATTCATAGCCCCATGCTGCCCCCAAAAAGGATCCCTAGGCAGCTGTGCAGACTTTAAAACTCTTTTTTCTTGATTAAAGATCCCCAGCCTTCATTTCTCAGTTAGAATGTCTGGATTCCATTCACTTCTCCTATATGTAAGTACCTCCTAATGAGGCTGGAGAAAAGCACTTTCACCTCTCTCCATTTATTTACCTTTTACATCTTCCCTCATGAGAGTTCGAATATGACCTCATTCACTTACTTAGCTCTATGACCCTAGGCAAGTCACTTAACCCCTGTTTGCCTCAATTTCCTCAACTGCAAAAATGGAGATAGTAGCATCACCTACCTCCTGTGGTTGTTGTGAGCATCCAGTGAGATCATATTTGTAAAGCACTTCACTTAGCACAGTACCTAGGATTTGTTCTGTGAAGTTTGGATTCAGTCAAAGCACCACACTTGAGGGCCTAGAGGCTGAAGGTTCATCACCCCTCCATAGTGAGTGCCATAAATGCTTATTTCCTTCTCGCCCATGTCCTCCCTGCTTCACCCTTCCCCTACTCCAGCCAATGTGAAGCCGTGTAAATTACCCTGAGACTTGGAGAAGCCTTAAGGAAGTACTAAAAGCACCAAAAAAGAAGAGGTGAAATGCACCAAACTGGTGACCACTGCAGGCAGTCTGTTGAAATCCTGAAAGAGACCTATAGGCACACCTAGGGGCCCTAGGACTTCAGAAAAGTGTGGGGGTCAGACTAGAAGACCTCTGAAGTCCCTCCCAGCTATAAATCAATGCTCCTTTTCTTGTTTCCTGTTCTTTAACTAGTATCTATAAGAGAATAAGTAGCAGAACTAATTTTTCTAACCAGTTCCTCCAGTTCCAAGTCTACAATTTTTTCTACTATATCACATTTAATATGGGATAAGCTAGAGTTACGATTACATCATAGAGGTAATCATCATAGATTTGGGGCATGCAAATTTTAGGTTTGAAGAAACTAATGGACAGAAATTGGTAGAAAGGAGTGGGAAGGACCTACTTCTTTTAAAAATGCCAGAAGTAAATTAAAGTACTTAAAATGTACAAAAACTTTATTAAACACTGATGATTACCAAGATAAATAAAGTTCCTAAAATCTTATAGTTTAAAGAAAGAGATATGTTAGCATAGGTTCAATGTTGGGATAAATTGAGGCACTTGCAAGTCAGTGAACATTTAATATTTAACATTTATTTTGCCCTAATTCAATAAAAGTATGCAGTAAGGCTAAAGAGGCACTTAGCTCTTCTGGACATGTCCTGCCTCATCTCCATATGGAAACACACTTGATCAGGAAGTGATTAGGGTATGGCGCCCATGGAGTCCCATATGCATGGGGACGGGACTTTTTATACCTCTTGACTAGAAAGCAACATCAGGTTGCACGAAGGAAATTGTGTCAGGGAAGATGAGGCAGAAGAACGTCCTATCAGGAAAGTGCTAGATCTGTCGTAGATTATGTGTACACAAGTAACTATCATACAAAATAGAACATAGATACAAAAGAGAAACATCGACAAAGTGAAGATTTCAGGGGAGAATTAAAAGAAAACTTTTAGCTGAGGGACATTAGGGAAAGCTTCATGGAGGATGTAGCATTTGAACTGGGCTTTAAAGGACAATGATGAATGGTGGGATTCCATCAGGCAGAATGTCTGTGCTGGTAGAGCACATTCTAGGCACAGGGAACGATGTGAGCCAATGGAGAAATGGGACAATAGTTTCGGGGAGTGTAGAGTATATAAAGGGAAGTAGTATGGAAAAAAACCGTAAGGGTAATTTGGAGCTTTGAGGAATATTGCGGAGGCTTGGATACTAACTAGGCTAATGATTAAATGTGTGGAGACAAGAAAAGGAAGTCACGTATAGGACGGTAAGGAAATTAAATTAACATGGAGGAGTCACAGATACTATAACATGTGAAAAAAAACTCACTGTTTTTTTTAGTTGGGAATTATAAAGCAACATCTTGAAGCATAGACTATAACGGGCCTGAACAACCTTCAGTCCATCCAAAATCCTTTGGTGGGCAACAGGTTGTGCAGGCCTGGACTATAAGATGATAGTTCAACTAATTAAATATACTTATGCAATCTTCCTGGGACTCTTGAAAAGGGTTCCACATCCAGGTCAGGTTGATTAGTCCAGTTTAGAGTTTAGGAAAAAAAATGTAATAATTGGGAAGCTTGTCATAAAGGACAAAGTACAGACTTTAAGTCATGAAAGTGCAGGGGGTATGGGGTGGGGGAAGAAGGAAGTACTTATAGTTCAAACTGCTAAGAACTTGAATTACTTGGAGGAGAATTTTTAAAAATTGCATTCTTTTGGTAATCCTTTCTTAAAGAATTGGAGTTTATCAAATTACTTTATCCCTTATTTTTTTTCTCCAACTAACAAGTATCTTATTTATTCTTATTTAATTTCAATTAGGTATAGATCTCTCTCCACTATACTTTTCTTGTGATATTCATAGATGCAAAGAAACAGTAACAGATAACGGTTCCAGATTTATTACATACAAATGACCATACATTTTTATGTATAACCCCTATCCCAAGGCCCAGTGGTATGAGACTCTCTCCTTATTGGTGTAGGTGAAGGCCCTAAGACAGGACAGCAGCTGTTTTCCCCTTAGCGCTATAGCATTTATAATAATAATTAATAATAACAATAGCTAACATTTATATAAACATTAAGGTTTGCACTTTACATATCATTCCCATTTTACAAATGAAAAAACTGAGCCTGAGAGAGGTAAAGTAACCTGCCCAAGCAGCAGATTCAGGGCTGGTTGTCTCCAAATCTGCCACTCTATCCACTGCACCATACGAGAAGTCTGAGGGTCTAAGCTCTTGAGAAAGCTCAGATCTTTTATCTGACAGGTGGATGACTTTTGTAGAGCTTAAAATTCTTAATTTTTAATTATTATCTTGCTTTAAAAAATATATCAAAGGATCATAGTAACAATGCCTAATTGAATATCATTGGGTTCAGAAGTTGCTGTGCAATCTTTTCTCCTTAGACTGGCAAAGACCAATCTGTAAAGTATACATAGTTCTCTTTTTACAGTTTATTAGGATAGAGTGTTACTTGAGCCCCAGATAGCATCACTATTTAGATACCTCATTACTAAAGATGCTATAAGTAGTCCCATGAATAAGCTCTAAAAAGAATAAATGGATATGTTTGATTACACTTTTAATAGAACTTTAAATTTACTGATAGTTTTTAATGAAACTATTCTTCCACCCTTTCTAGTTTTCATCTTATTACCCATATCGCTTGTTCTAGTGCTCCCATATTTACTTGACTCTTAATAACACCTGCATGTCTTACAATAGTTAATATTGTGCAACATCTGTAATGTGAAAGGAATCTTAATGTGTGTGGTGTCTGAAGATGATTATGGGGATTCAGCAAATATTTAATGAGTGCCTACAATGTTGAAGACACTATGTGAGGCACAGTCATCTTTGTAAAACCCTTGCCAGATCTTGCTGTAGCCTGATATTCTTTCTGTGTTTAGGTAAAAGTATATCTCATAATAGAAAACTTAAAATTTACCAGAGGAACTTTCTCCATTGCTTGACCTATGTTACCTTTTCTTCTAAGATAGTCCCCCAGTAATTCTTATGTTCATAGTCTTCCTGGATTTGTGGCCTTTCATATTAGTCCTTCCCCCTTATCAATTACTAATTAAGGACAAAGACATTTAAATTTGATAGGCTGTTATATATATAAACAATTGTAAGGGTATTATTTAGTAAATCTTTCTTAGGAAAAAATAGATTTTAGTCTTTGGAGTGGGGATGAGGTAAGTCTTTCTAATAAAATGAGATCATATTTTAAAAGTACCTCATTATACTGTTTTTTTAAAATTTAAGCTAATCCTATGTAGAAATAATTCCAGTTATTATTATATGACACTGTAAACAATTCTGCACATTTTTTATAGCAAGGAAAGCTGATGAAGTTAGTGATAAAATTATTAACATTTTCTCCAGCACCAGTATTAAATTAGAAAAGAGTTAGCTATATTTTAAAACTGATTTCCTTTCGTGACTATTTTTATTGTTTGTTAAAAAACACAAGAAAAAATCTCTGAATTAAACTGATGTTATTTGCAGGGTGGTGCTAGATGCAGATCAAGACCTATAATTTTATTGATGTGGGGAAATGAAGGTACAGAAAAATGTAGTAGTACAGATCAGCAGTTTATACTCTAGAGAGTTGCTTTGTGCGTTGAGACCTTAAGTGATTTGCCAGTGATCACCCAAAGCATGTATCAGAAGCAGGACTTAAACCTAGTTCTTTCTGACACTAAAGTCAGCCCTCTATTCTCTTTGCACAGTCTTTAAATTGACTATATTTTGAGTAAAATAGAATAGTAGTTAACCAGTTCCTCTGTTTCTTTAAAGCTAGCATTGGTCATTTAATTTTTGATTAGCTAGCTAACATAAAAAAGATGCCTGACTTTAGAAAAGCAAGTAATGAAAGTTTCCTGCACAGAATTCATTGTCTCTTTTTCAGTTTGGTTAAACTAAAATTATTTTTTATACCTGTTCAAGAACCTTACTTAGGTAGGGATAAAATTTGCCTTGTCACCTCATTTCCTTCTTCATCAGATTTGCCTGTGAAACACTGAAATTCATTTGAGCAGTGATTTTCTTTGGTTTGCAGAACTAAAAATAACAAAATATTTTTCTTAATTGAAGCTATTAATTAAATAGTTACAGATAAAGAATGGGTAAAGACATGTTGCTCCCAGTCTGCTGTTTTCAAAATAAGAGACTAAAATTGAAAATGCTTTCAAACAGTGGATCTTAGAGTTCTTGAAACCATCACAGTGCTTTCCCTCTGTTCACCTTGTTCTCTACTCCTTTTTTCATTTGAGTCATTTATGTATTTCATATTGAATTTCCCAATACAGTGACAGTATGAAGAGATGACATAGTTATGAAATAATCACTGTAATTCCAAACATTTTGTCCACTTTATAATTTATTTAGGAGCATGAACAACATAAAAATAAGTGAACCATTTTTGTGTTGTGTATAAAATATAGTCCAATATAAAACCAATAATATTTCATCCTTGAATCAGTTTTTTTTTCTAATTCAAGATCTCAAGTTACTTTAGGAACTTAAAACCTTGCATATACTTACTTTTCTTTGAGTTATCATTACTAATATTATTGCTTTTTTGCAGATGCGTAAACTGAGAAATATTAAGTAAAGTGTGCTCTACATTCTTTCATGGAAGGTAAATGAGAAATCCAAAAATATCTGCCAGGAGTCTTAGTTAAGATCTCTGTTCCCTCCAGAAGTTACGTATTAGAATATTGAATACCCAAATGATCTGGTTATTTGGCTACTTCAGCAGAGCCAATATAAAAAATAATACGATATTTGTTATGCATTTCCAGGAAAAAGATAGGGGAGGGGGACACAAAGTTTAGATAATGCATGGCCCTTGCTCTCAAGGCTTTAATAGGATAACATAGATAGTTCTAGTATAAAATGTTATGTAAGTGAATTAGTGAGTGACAAACAAAGTGCTATGTGAAATCCAATGGGGGAAAATCTCAACCAAGGGCATAAGGAAATACTTTACTGGAGAGGTGACACTTACTTGTGACAGCAAGAGACGTTTTTAAAATGAAAAATAGAATAAAGCATAGAAGCTCAAAGTTATTAAGGAACCTCAGAGGAAATCTCAGCCAGTCCCAATCTAGAGCATGAACTGTTTCTATGTGCCCAGCAAGTGGTCATCCCTGTGAGTCAGCATGATTTCACTTAAGAACAGGCATGCCAGCCTATCCTCATTTCCTTTTTTTGATAGTGTTGCTAGACTGATAGCTCAGGAAATGCTGCATATATGGTTAGTCTGGTTCTAAATCCCTGGGAAGGAACAGACACAGCCTCAGGCTTCTTAAATCTAACTATAGATATGTTTACTTTTCATATACAAACCACTGGTGGTGTATGCCCTACACCAAGGCTGAAAGCATTCATGTGCTCATCAGCCAGGTCACCCTAGTCTCAGTTGTTGAAGCTGAGGAGCTTCATGTGGCATCTGCAAGAAAAAGCAAAACAAAATGAACCCTGTCTAATATGACTGGCTGATTCCAAGTGGCCCCAGCATTTGATTCAAGGCTGTGCACAGAAGGGCAAAGAGACATGACCAGTCAGGGGCAAGCAGCCCCTTCAATTCATTTTGAATACACCAATCAGCATGAAACTAGATAAGGATGCACACAGGAATTGGTAAGAGGAACGTGATAGTTATCCTCAAAATATTTGAAGCTCTGCCATCTGGAAGGATAATTATATTTATTCTCCTTGGTCTTGGAAGCTAGGATCAATGACTTTCTAGCTATTCTATAACTATATAATGCAGCGTACAAAATCAGTTATACAATGGCACATTGCTGCTCAATGTAAGGAAAGGCTTTCTAGTGATTACAGTTGTGTCAATGATCTGATCTATCACTGGATGTCTTCAAACAGAAGTTGGAGGGACACTTGCTAGAAATTTTGTTTTGGGATGAGATCCATGCTTTGCATTGACCCAGATGACCTCTGAGGTCTCCTTCCAACTTTGAGCTTCTACATTTCATTTTGTTTTTCATTTACAAGAGGCCTACTGCTGTGACAGCCAGATGCTGAGGCAAATAAATGGTTGGCAGCGAATGAATGACTGCAAATGATTGTTGACTGCAGTGCCACAGGCCAGAACCAGTTTGTTCCTATTTCCGGAAGCATTTTTATAAAATGTTCTCTTCAAACTATTGCTTTCTTTTCTGTTGAAGAGAAGTTGCTTACCAGAACATTTGTTTATCATCTGACTAATGGAACAGCCAGAAGGTTCTCATGTATGCTATTTCTCCTTACTTAACCTGGTCTAGGAAAGATAGAGGAGTTTAATAGTCTTATCATTCAAATGCTGTTAGTGCCTAGGAAAATTATTGCTTGTCTTTACTTAGAGACCTCATTACAGTTGACTCAGAACCTGTGAAGTGGTATTAGAAATCAGTCTTAAAGAGGCACCAAGTGAATTATATCCAATACAGTTACAGTGCCATTAAAGCCATTGAGATAGACAGGTACTATAGAACATTTAAGTTATCAAGCTGATACTGAGAAAATATTTAAGTAGAAAAACTGAATTAATAAAGTATTAATTTTCTGACCTGCCACTGCTACTGCAGCACCCTCCCATGGTTCCTCTAGAAAACATGGAGGAGCTTTGGAACTCTGGGGCCTGCCTGTCCCGATTGGTAAGAACTCAATATATTTATCCTGTATCAGATCCAACCATGCTCTTTCACCCTGGCCATTTTTCTACCTGCTTTGTAGTACCAAGTTATTCCCATTCCCTTTTCTGCCGCTCCCTAGCACTTCCCTCCTCTCATTTCTTGTTCTGTTTCTGAAAGAGTGGGTTAATCCACTGCCCTATTGTTCTACCCAACATCCCTGTGACTTCCTTGATCAAAATATCCTCCCTTGGCCGCTGTTCCCCCTTTATGTGTTGTCATATCCTAAAAATGTGAACCCTTTGAAGGAATGGACTTTGACCTTTGCATCTGTATCCCCAGCATACATCACAGTGCCTGACACATAGAAAGCACTCTGCAAATACTTATTCATTCATACAAATGTATTTGGTCCATAGCTTTTTCTTTTTTTTTGCTCTGAAATGAGCTCCTATAGTTCATTCTTAGTTTTCTCTAAGTGAGGGCAAGTCTATTCAGGATTCTTGCAGAAGGATCCTGGCTTAAGATTCAATTCAGTTCACATATTTGATTACTTCAATGATAATCTTATCCTTGAAAATTTATCACTTCTAAGGGTGGGAATCATTAGTGCTTTGAGTCATTGGAATTTACTTTAGGTATCTATAACTGGGCTTGCTTAGGAGGGTACATTCCTTAATTTTGACATTCTCATGCCATCCCTTCCTCCCATCTTGTTAGTGATATGATGACTAATACTCTGAAAGTGGGATTCAAATTTACAAATATTTATTAAGTACTTTTTTGTTTAGGACATTGTGCTAGGTACAGAGCATACAAAACATGAACAAAACTAGATCTCTGCCCTCATGAAACTTGGGTTTAGTAAGGAGAGATGACACATATATACATGAGCAGTTAGATGGCACATTAGATAGCATTCTGGGCTTATAGTCAGGAAGACCTCAGTTCAAATATGGCTTCAGACTCTTAACTAGCTCTATGACCCTGGGCAAGTAACTTAACTTCTACTTGCCTCAGTTTCCTGAATGTAAAATGGGTCAGTAACAGTACTTACCTGTCAGGGTTGTTGTAAAGATTAAATGTGATACTATTTATGAAGTACTTAGCACAGTGCCTGGCACATCTTAGATGCTATAGAAATGCTTATTCCCTTCCCATCCACAAATAGCTATAATGGAAAATAATTCACAAGGGAAGGTTATTGCCAACTGGAAGATTAGGGTGGGAATCAGATAAAGCTTCACAGAGGAGATAGCCCTAGAGTTAGGCTTTTAAGAACAAGGAAGAATTCAGTAGCCAAGAGGGCATCTGGTTAGAAAAGGTATGGAAGTAAGAAAGTATTTAGGGGACAGTAAATTTATTTAGAGCATTGAAAAACTGGAAAAGACTAGTAAAATATGGCTAACAATAGAGTATTTCTAAATTGTAGATAATCTTGAATGCTAAGGAAAGAGTTTGAAATTTACTAAGCAGACAATAGGGAGCTAATGAATAATTTTGAGCAGAAGAGTAGTATAACCAGATCTATGAATAAAAAAGATTATTGTGGCAAACAGTGAAGGAGGAATTATAAGAGGAATAAAATGGAGGACGGAAGGTCTTTTTGATGATCTGGCGGTGGTAACATCCTACGTCTTCTAGGGGGTAGCAAGAATGGAGGACTTTTCCAGGGTTACACAGCTATTAAGTGACTTAGGACATATTTGAACTCAGGTCTTCCTGACTCCAGGTTAAGCACTTTATTCACTATGCCACCTAGCTGCCCAATAGTACAGAATGGATAGCAACAATATAGGAGGTGTTGCAGAGACAGAATTGACAGGACTTGGTAACTGTATATGAAATGTAAGGTAAAGGAAAAAGTCAAAGATAACACCAAGATTGTGGAAATGAGAGACTGGGTGAATTCCTTGACAGAAATAGCCAAATCAGAAGGAGAAGTGGATTATGAGTTAGTCAGTAAACATTTATTAAGTGCCTACTATGTTCCAGGCACTGTGATGAGGAAGTGAATAAGCATCTCTTTTGGACATGATTTTGAACTGTCAATTAGACATCCAAGTGAAGAGATCCTGTAAATTTTTCAAGGTGTGGGTTTGGAGCTCAAAACTGGAGATATAAATTTGGAATTTATCTATGTAAAGATGATATATGAAATTGTGGCAGTAAGTGAAATTGGCACTGCACTATAAATAGTCTTGGGAACTACTTTATTTTTTATTAATTAATTTTTCTTTTTTAGTTTGCCATACTCAGTTCCACAAGTTTTTGAGTTCCAAATTTTCTCCCTCTCCCCCCGCCCAAGATGGCATGTAATCTGATATAGGCTCTACATATATCTTCACATTAACTTCTTTTCCCAGTAACCAAATTGTAAAGAAGAATTATGATCAATGAAATAAACCATGAGAAAGATGTAACAAAACCAAAATTAAAATAAAAAAAGAGAGCAACTAGTTTGCTTAAATCTGCATTCAGATTCCATCATTCTTTATCTGGATGTGAATAGCCTTTTCCATCATGAGTCTTTCGGAGCTGTCTTAGAACCTTGCATTGTTGAGAAGAGCCAAGTTTATCTAAGTTAGTCATTACAGAAGCAATGTATCTGTGGTTGTTTACAATGTTCTCCTGGTTCTACTCCCTTCACTCATCATCAGATCATATAAGACTTTCCAGGTTCTTATGAAATTCATTTGCTCCTCATTTCTTATAGCACAATAGTATGTCATTACATTCATATACCACAATTTGTTTAGCCATTCCCCAATTGATGGGCATCTCCTTGATTTCCAATTCTTTGCCACTACCAAAAGGGCTGCTACAAATATTTTTGTGCATATGGGTCCTTTTCCTCCTTGTATGATGTCGTTGGGACACAGCCCTAGAAGTGGTATTGCTGGATCAAAGGGCATAGTTCCAGATTGCTCTCCAGAGTGGTTGGATCAGTTTGCAACTCCACCAACAATGTTCCAATTTTCCCACATCTTCTCCAGCATTTATCATCTACCTGTTAAGCCAATCTGACAGGAGAGGAACCTGAGAGTTGCTTTGATTTGCATTTCTCTAATCAGTAGTGATTTGCAGCATTTTTTATATGACTATAGATATCTTTAATTTCTTCCTCTGAAAACTTCCTGTTCATATCCTTTGACCATTTATTAATTGGGGAATGACTTGTATTTTTATAAATTTGACTCAGTTTTAGGAACTACTTTCACTGTAATTCTCATGGAGCAGCCCAGAAAATTGACTATGTTAGAATTTACTGTAGATATTTACAATCTGTTTCATGCTTTTTCAAGTCAGTGATTATTCAGACAAAGATAACAACTCACCAAGGGTTCTTGTTTTCATTGTCAACTCTAGATTTATCCACAGGTGCTCTGTCCTTGACCTTCAATAGCAGCTTTGGCTTAATAAAATTCCATTGGCTTTATTGCTAAGAATAATAACTAAGATTTAAATAAACACTTTAAGATTTGCAAAGTAATTTACATACCCAGCATCCTGTGATCTAGGTGCTATTATTGTCCCCATCTTACGGATGAGGAAAATGAAGCCCAGGGAGGTTAAATGACTTGTCCAGAGTAAGCATCTGAGGTGATAATTGAACCCAGGTCTTCCTGACTCCAAGTCCAGTGGTCTATTCTGCCACCCAGGAGCCAAAAAAGAGAGGAAAAGAAAAGCTCCAAAAATACAGCATGGTTGAAATTCTGTCTTGCTGATACTAAGTGGAGTTTAACTAAAATGGGCATATTCTTGCAATCCTGTATGATCCATTAATATGATTAATTATTTTATCCAGAGAGCCAAGTGAATAGAGGGTCTAAGATCTCATAGATTCTGACTACTAGCTATGGAGTCATTGGATTTCCTATTTTTCCTTTTTTGACTTCTTATGTGTTTTATTTGCTTTTCATGTAGAGAAAGGATGTAGTAGTAAAAACAGTACTTAAGAGAGGTAGCGTGACCTTGGGCAAGTCACTTATCATTTTGGTACTCCAGATACCTATCAGCCTGTATGTCATGGAGCAGGTAGCAATCCAAATTAGAAGAGGGAGTTTCATCATCTAGAGTTCTCTATACTAGCGAAATCACAGGTTTAGGTGGGGGGCGGAGTCAAGATGGCCGTGTGAAAACAGCGTCTTACCGGAGCTCTCTCACAAGTTCTGTCAGATTCCTATAAAAAAGTGAATCTGAGCGAGGTAGAAACCGTGAGGAGTCTGAGTGAGGCAAATTTAGAAGCCAGGAGAGTCTGAAAGACTGACCAGATGAATCTGTAGGCTGGGAGAGCGCTCGGCGTGCTCCAGACAGCACCAAAGCGGAAGCAGTTGTAGAAACCAACTTTTGAGACAGGCTGAGAGAAAGCTGGGCACCCAAAACTGACGGGCCTCCCAACACAGGAAGGCAGTCTGTGGAAGTGAGGAGAGGCAGCAGCGCAACACCTTTGGCCACGAGACATCAACCCCTGAGGCTTGCAGCCCAAAGGTATGAAATGCAGTCTTCTTGAACTTCTGGGAGCCACAATGGCCAGGTAAACAACTCTAATCCCTCCCGCCCTGACCCAGAGAATTTCTCGGGAAAAAACACTGGAATAGAGGAGACAGAAGTGGGGCTTCAATGGCTGAGCAGTGGGAGTTCCTGAGTACCAGAGGGGCAGAGCCAGCAGGGGTCAACACCAGGAGCCCAGACTTACCCTTGCACCACCAGGGGAAGAGGCAGACACCAGCAGAAACAACAAACAGCTGAGACCATTGCTGAAGAGCAACAGTGCTGGAGAGCAGCCCCAGGGGAAGAGGGGACTTCAGGCAGCCAGACCCGTCCCCCACACCTCAGGAAACTGAAGGCTATAATACACAAAACCAGTAACTAGATTCACAATCCCCAGAATAAGAAACCTGGGACAGAGAACCCTGAGCCCCAAAAGCAGAAATTCGTTGTAAAGCCAGGAAAAGGCTAACCTACATGAAGAAGAACACAAAAAAACTCAGGACCATTGATTCTTTTTATGGAGACAGGTATGATCAAAATACCAATTTGGAAGAGGATACCATTGACACTATACCCACATCTGATACCTCAAAAGGGAATGTGAACTGGTTGTAAGCCCAAAAAGCATTACTGGAAGAGCTAAAGGAGGATTTTAAAAACCAAATTAGGGAGGTAAAAGAAAAAATGGAAAAAATAGACAAAGAAAACACTAATGAAATCAAGTCCTTAAAAAATAAGATTGGTGAAATGGCTATGGAGATTCAGAATCTAAATAGAGAAAATGACACCCTGAGAGGTAAAATCAACCAATTGGAAAAGGAGACTCAAAAGCAAAATGAAGACAACAACTCATTAAAAATTAGAATTGAGCAAGTGGAAGCTAATGACTCTATGAGGCATCAAGAAGTAGTCAAACAAAATGTAAAGAATGAAAAAATAGAAAAAAATGTGAAATATCTGATTGGAAAAATAACTGACCTGGAAAATAGATCCAGGAGAGACAACTTAAGAATTGTTGGTCTACCGGAAATCCACGATGAAAAAAAGAGGCTTGACAGTATCTTCGAAGAAATTATCAAAGGTAACTTCCCAGAGATCCTAGAACCAGAGGGTAAAATAGTCATTGAAAGAATCCACCAATCACCCCCTGAAAGAGATCCCAAATTGAAAACACCAAGAAATATTATAACCAAATTTTAGAATTAGAAAGTCAAGGAGAAAATACTGCAAGCAGCCAAAAAGAAGGAATTCAAATTTCATGGAACTACAGTCAGGATCATGCAAGATCTTTCAGCTTCTACATTAAATGACAGGAGAAATTGGAATATGATATTGCAAAGGGCAAAGGAGCTGGGACTACAACCAAGGATCAACCAAGGATCAATTAAGCATAATTTTTCAGGCAAGGAGATGGCCATTCAACAAAATAAGGGAATTCTAGACCTTTCTGATGAAAAGGCCAGAACTCAATGAAAAATTTGATCTTCAAATACAAAACTCAAGAGAGACATAAAAGGGTAAACAGGGGGAAAACCCCTCCACAAACCTTATTAATCAATAAGGGCAAATTATTTACATCTTTATATAGGATTATATCATCTTATGTATGTTTTATATATGTATATATATATATGTGTGTGTGTGTGTGTGTGTGTGTGTGTGTGTGTGTGTAATGTCAATCTTGAGAATAGTACAGCTATTATGACAATTGAAAGGGATACATGTAGACTGTGAATGTGTGTATAAAATAACTGATATAAGGATAAAAAACATAATTAAGAGATGTAAAGGGAGGGTTCTGGGAGAAGAGGTAAGGAGGTAGTAGAAAAGGGCAAATTACCTGAAATGAAGAGGCACAAAAACACATTATAGTAGAGGGAAAGAAGGGAGGGAGAAGAGCAGTATTTGAGCTTTACTGTCATCGGATCTGGTTCAAGAAGGGAATAACATACCCTGATAAGTATAGAAATCTAACTTGTCCTACAGGCAGTAGGAGGGAAAGGGGGAAAAACAGGAGGGGGGTGGTCAGAAGGGAGGGAAGGAGTAGCAAGTGGAAAATGGTAAGATAAGGGAGGGGAATCAAGAGGGAGGGTAAACTGAGGAAGACAGTGGTCAAAACAAAACTTTGCTGGGGAGTGGAAGGGGGAAGGGAGAAATAAAAGCATAAACAGGGGGGAAATAGGATGGAGAGAAAGACACAGAAATCATAACTGTGAATGTGAATGGGATGTACTGTCCCATAAAACGGAAGCAGATAGCAGAATGGATTAAAAACCATAATCCTACAACATGCTGTTTACACGAAACACATTTGAAATGGAGATACACGCAGGGTAAAGGTAAAAGGTTGGAGTAAAATATATTGCGCTTCAGTTAAAGTAATAAAAAGCAGGTGTAGCAATCCTAATCTCAGACAAAGCAAAAGTAAAGATAGATTTAATTAAAAGAGATAAGGAAGGACACTACATCTTGCTAAAAGGCACCATAAACAATGAAGCAATATCATTGTTTAACATATATGCACCAATGGCATGCAAATTCTTAGAGGAGAGGTTAAGGGAGTAACAGGAAGAAATAGACAGCAAAACTATAATAATGGGAGACCTCAACTTCCCCCTCACCCAACTTGATAAACCTAACCTCAAAATAAATAAGAAAGCAGTTAAGGAGGTAAACAGAATTTTAGAAAAGGCAGACATGATACACCTCTGGAGAAAATTGAATGGGGATAAAAGGGAGTATACTTTCTTCTCAGTGGTACATGGCACATACTCAAAAATTGACCATGTACTAGGGCATAAAAACCTCACAATCCAGTGCAGAAAGGCAGAAGTAGTCAAAGCATACTTTTCAGATCACAATGCAATAAAAATTATTTGTAATAACGAACCATGGAAAAATAAGGTAAAAATTAATTGGAAACTAAATAATCTAATTCTAATTATAATAATATAATTAATAATGTGTGGGCCAAAGAAGAAATCAGAGAAACAATTAATAACTTCGTTCAAGAGAATGACAATAATGAGACAACATAAGAAAACTTATGGGATGCAACAAAAGCAGTTCTTAGGGGAAGTTTTATATCTCTAAATGCTTACATGAATAAAATAGAGAAAACGGAGATCAATGAATTGGGCATGCAACTGAAAAAGCTAGAAAAAGAGCAAATTGAAAATCCACAATTAAATACCAAATTAGAAATACTGAAAATCAAAGGAGAGATTAATGAAATTGAAACCAAGAAAAGTATTGAATTAATAAATAAAACAAAGAGCTGGTTTTATGAAAAAGCCAATAAAATTGATAAACCTTTGGTCAATTTGATTTAAAAAAAGAAGAAAATCAAATTACCAGTATCAAAAATGAAAAGGATGAATTTACCTCTAATGAAGAGGAAATTAAAACAATGATTAGGAATTATTTTGCCCAATTGTATGCCCATAAATTTGACAACCTTAGGGATATGGACGAATATCTACAAAAACATAAATTGCCCAGGTTGACAGATATAACCCCATCTAAATAACCCCACCTCAGAAAAAGAAATTGAGCAAGCCATCAATGAACTCCCTAGGAAAAAATCTCCAGGGCCAGATGGTTTTACATGTGAATTTTATCAAACATTTAAAGAACAATTAATTCTTATACTTTGTAGACTATTTGGGAAAATAGGTGAAGAAGGAGTCCTACCAAATTCTTTTTATGACACCAAACCAGGTAGAGTCAAAACAGAGAACAAAAATTATAGACTAATTTCCCAAATTAATATTGATAAAAATTTTTAAATAAAATGTTAGCAAAAAGATTGCAGCAACTTATCACAAGAATAATACACTATGACCAGGTAGGATTTATTCCAGGAATGCAAAACTGGTTCAGTATTAGGTAAACTATCAGTATAATTGACCATATCAACAACAAAACTAGCAGAAACCATATAATCATCTCAGTAGATGCAGAAAAAGCCTTTGGCAAAATACAACACCCATTCCTATTGAAAACACTAGAAAACATAGGAATAAATGGAGCCTTCCTAAAAATTATAAATAGCATCTACCTAAAACCATCAACAAGCATTATTTGTAATGGGGATAAGCTAGATGCATTCCCAATAAGATCAGGGGTGAAACAAAGATGTCCATTATCACCTCTACTATTCAATTTGGTACTAGAAACATTAGCTGTAGCAATAAGAGAAGAAAAAGAAATTGAAGGAATTAAAATAAGCAAAGAAGAAACTAAATTATCAGTTTTTGCAGATGATATGATGATTTCCTTAGAGAATCCTAGAGAATCAAGTAAAAAACTACTTGAAATAATAAACAACTTTAGCAAAGTTGCAGGATATAAAATGAACCCACATATATCCTCAGCATTTCTATACATTACTAACAAAGCCCAACAGCAAGAGATAGAAAGAGAAATTCCATTCAAAGTTAGTGTAGACACTATAAAATATTTGGGAGTCTATTTGCCAAGACAAACCCAGGGCCTATATGAACATAATTATGAAACGCTTTTCATGTGAATAAAATCAGATCTAAATACATAGAAAAATATCAGTTGCTTGTGGTTAGACCAAGCTAATATAATAAAAATGACAATTTTACCTCAATTAATTTATTTATTCATGCCATACCAATCAAACTCCCAAAAAATTATTTTACAGAGCTGGATAAAATAATAACAAAATTCATCTGGAAGAACAAGAGGTCTAGAATATCAAGGGTATTAATGAAAAGAAATGCTAGGGAAGGTAGCCTAGCCATACCGGATATTAAACTGTACTATAAAGCAGCAGTCATCAAAACTACCTGGTACTGGCTAAGAAACTGATTGGTAGATCAGTGGGATAGGATATGTACACGAGATGGAGAAGTCAATGACTATAGCAATGTACTCTTTGATAAACCCAAAGAATCCAGCTTCTGGGTTAAGAATTCACTATTTCACAAAAACTTGTGGGAAAATTGGAAAACAGTAGGGCAGAAACTGGGCATAGACCAATATCTTACAACATATATCAAAATAAATTTAAAATGGGTTCATGATTTAGGAATAAAGGCTGATACTATAAGCAAATTTGGGAGAGCAAAGAATAGTTTACCTATCAGATTTGTGGAAAACAAAAGAATTCCTGACACAACAAGAGATAGAGAGCATTACAAAGTGCAAAATGGATAATTTTGATTATGTTAAATTGAAATGTTTTTATATAAACAAAGCCAATGCAACAAAGATTAGGAGGGAAGCATAAAATTGGGAGAAAATCTTTACAACCAGTGTCTCTGATAAAGGGCTCATCTCTAATATATACAGGGAACTGAGCCAAATATATAGGAATACAAGTCATTCCCCAATTGAGAAATGGTCAAAGGATAGGCAGGCAGTTTTCAGAGGAAGAAATTAAAGATATCTATAGGCATATGAAAAAATGCTCGAAATCACTACTGATTAGAGAAATGCAAATCAAAACAACTCTCAGATTGGCTAAAATGACAAAACAGGAAAATGATAAATGCTGGAGAGGATGTGGGAAAATTGGAACATTGTTATATTGCTGGTGGAGTTGTGAGCAGATCTAGCCATTCTGGAGAGCAATTTGGAACTATGCCTGAAGGGCTATAAAAATGTTCATATCCTTTGACCCAGCAATACCACTTCTAGGGTTGTATCCCAAAGAGATCACACAAGTGGGAAAAGGACCATATGTACAAAAATATTTATAGCGCCTCTTTTTGTAGTAGCTAAGAATTGGAAATCAAGGGGATGCCCATCAATTGGGGATTGGCTGAACAAGTTGTGGTATATGAAGGTAATGGAATCCTATTGTGCTATAAGAAATGGAGATGATACGGACTTCATAACAACCTGGAAAAACCTACATGACATAATGCTGAGTGAGCAGAGCAGAACCAGGAGAACATTATACACAACCACAGATGTATGGATTCTGTGAGGACTCTCTTCTCAGCAACACAAGGTGGAAAGACAACTCCAAAGGACTCATGATGGAGAATGCTATCTACATCCAGAGAAAGAACTATGAAGTATGAGTGCAGATTGAGGCAGAATTTAACGCTCACCTTTTTTTCCCTTTTTTCTCTCTTTTGTTTTTGTTTTTGGGTTTTTTTTGGTTCTGTTTCTTCTTTCTCATGATGCATTCCATTGGTCATAATTCTTCACAACTTGACTAGTGTGTAAATAAGTTCAATGCGAAGTTATACGTAGAAGATATATCAGATTCCATGCTGTCTTGGGGAGGGAGTGGGGAGAGAGGGAACAAAATCTGGAACTGAAAATTATGTAGAACCGAATGTTGTAAACTAAAAATTAAAAAAAATTAAAAAAAAGAAATCACAGGTTTAATTAAAAAAAAAAAGAAATATTAGGTCAGGGTTCGAATTTTTATTCCCACATTTATAAGCCATGCAACAAGTCACTTAACCCCTCTGAGCCTCAGATTTCTCATCTATGAGATAATGATAATACTTTCACTACCTCCCTTGTAGAAGAAAGCAGTCTGTTAATGTGAAACTCTCATATAAATGGGAACTATTATAATTATTGTTCACCTGCCTTGCTTAATTTCTTTCCTTCTGAATGACCCCTTACTTGGGGGCAGTACTGAAAACCAGCCATAGTGTTGTAACAGGCTTTAGCACAATGCTTTGCTAGCCCAGAGTACCACCCAGAAAGAAAGCAAATTGCCTAATGTTCACACAGTGTTGTTATTTTAGTTATTAAACTAATGTCATGACCATGGTTTAATACCCTCTTGATTTATGTCTATTTTTCCATTACAAGAGCATTTTTTTGGTAATAAGGATATTGGGATAACAAAATAATTATTAAGTGATTTAAATAAGAACACCAAAGGTAATTTTTATGACTTTAATCCTTAACTCACCTCAAAATGACTAACAAGTAAATTGCTGTGTCCACCTAAAAATGAGAATTTTACAAATGGAAATCTACAAGTGACAAAGGACACTAAACATAGTTATTGTTGAATGCCTCTTAGCTGCAACATCTTGATTTCTCATATCTTTACTAATGGGGACTAAACTTGAAATATGCATTGAAATCCTAGTAATTAAGAAGGAAATTCAATAATTTGATGAGAGGAGGCTGGCTCAGATATTAAAATTGATCTGGTCATCTGTATTTGAATAAATCAGTAGAAATAGCAATTCAAAATCAGTAATTTAGTAGCCTGGATTTGTGTGTTTATATGTTATATAAATAAATAGAAAAATAAATGAATGAATGAGTGAATACATATACATACATGCACACCATACAACTCCTTGGGTCAAATCTGTGATTTTGTTGTTATTAGTGTTCCCAGTGAAGATGTTCCTTCTGCAAAGAAAGTTGATGCCAGTTCTGAATCTTAAAGTTTTAGAGAATTGCTTAAGGCATTGAGAGGTTGTACAGTATCACAGAGTCAGTATGTGCCATGGATAGAACTTGATCCCATGCCTTCCTGACTCTGTGATTAGCTCTTTACCCACCATCCCACTTGCCTAGAGGCAGATTGATATAGATACAGATGCAGATGCCTACCTAAAGAGGAAGAGTGAGGTAGCAGATAAAGAGTCAGGAAGATGTGACAAATCTCACATTTCTTCTCTGCCATTTATTGGCTGTTTGACCCTGGATAGTGACTTAACCTCTCAGTAACCCAGGCAACTCCTTAAGATTGTAAGTTGCTAGGGAAAGTTTTGCACTGGGAGCTTCCAAGATTTATGAAATCTGTCTGTGTGCATATTATGCAGGTATTACATATAGCATGTGGAAATATTTATCCATTTAATACTAATATATGTATATGTCAAAGATATAGTTACAATTTGCATGTATATATACACATACAAGTATCTATGCACATATTTGTGTATATATGTTATGCATATGTACACATATGTGTATGTATATATATATCAGCAAACATTTATTAAGAACTTACTATGTCCTAGCATTGTGCTGAGGATTAGAAATACCAATATGATTAGAAAGAATAAGAGTCTCTGCCCACAAGGAGCTTACATTCTAATGGGAGAAGACAACACATAGAAGAAAACTGAGAAGGGGAAAGGTAGTCAGTGGAGAGAAAGAGAAATTCATAGAGGAAGCCCTGAGTGCAGCCTGGAGAGGCATGAGATATGTCCTGGGAGTCCTCCCCAAATAGAAGTCTTAGGAAGAGTTAGGTAATACAGTGGATAGAGTGTTGGACCTGGAAACAGGAAGACCTGAGTTAAAATCTGGCCTCAGATACTTGAGATGTGTGTGACCCTGGGTCTTTAATCTTTGTCTGCCTCAGTTTCCTCAGCTGCAAAATGGGGATCATAAAAGTACCTACCTCACAGAGTTGTAAGAATCAAATGAGAAAATATATGTAAAGTACTTAGCCCAATGCCTGACATGTAGTAGGCACAATAAATATTCCTTTCTCTTTCCTTCCTATTCAATCAGGAGAGGCTGCAGGAGTAGAGAGTATTTTCAGTGTGGGGATTCCAGGGCTAAAGTGAAACTTGAGAATGAAGAGCAGAGGAATGGTAGAGAACCTCTGGAGTACAGCCTGGTGAAGAATGAAAGGAATTCCTGTTACTTTATTTGATTCAAAAGACATTGATTATATTCCTACTTTGTGCCCAGTCTATCTTTCATCTCATCAGTGAGGGTATTTGCTCCATTGACACAAATTGAAACCACCTGTGTTATCTCACCCTTTGCCCTTTTTGTCCACATCTGATAAGTAGTCCACAGAAGATCTACCCAGATTACCTCTTGAAAGCCTTTATCTAGTTCTTTGACTCTTTTGGGGGCATTCATTCTCCTTATATAACCAGTCTGCCTCTTTTTTTATCTTACATTTCCCAGAGAATTTTCCTTATACCAATATTTATATAAAGGTAAAATGCCTACTTATTCCCAGAAAATATCACTCTGTTGGGTCAACCATATAACTCTTTGGGTCAACCACAATTTTGATTCTTCAGAGTTTGAGATGCTGCCATGATTCATAATTTTACACCATCACTCTGAAAATGTTGTTTAAAATAATGTTGTTTTCTGCCCAGGAGAAGCTCGTGATTGCTGAATCCACTGTAGGGATAAGGATAGGGATAAGGGCATGATTTTGTTGGTATAGGGAGCTCAAGGTGAGGAAGTTGCAAGTTGGCAACTTCTCCCTGAATTATGGTTTTAAGGAGTTGCCTAGAGCAAAGGTACCAAACTGAAGGCTGACTGGGGTCAGTAAAACTCCTTAGTACTCCTGGAACTAGATTAAAATGTAATCAAGAAATGTTTAATGAAACGAAGTACAATATAACATAAATAGTATTAATTTGTGGTTTCCTAGGAGGGATCCATTTCTATTTTGAGTTTGACACCACTGGCCTATAATATTGACACTTATCCAGGGTCATTGAACTGGTGTCTCTGGGATTTGAACCTGTTTTCTGGCTTTGGGGCCAGTTTTATATCCACTGCACATGTGGTGCCAAACTCAAATAGAAATGGATCTCTGTGGGCTGCATATGGACTTTGGAAATCACAAATTAACATTATCTATGTTGTATTACAAAGCATGTATTGCCAGATGTCTTCTTAGTCATATTTTTTATAATATTATCTATAATTTTTTCTAATTATTTGATATTTCCCCTCTTTGAAATATCATGAAACTCATCAATGCTTTCAAAATTGCATCACCGTTAGCATGAATTTCTTCTAGTGTACTTAGCCTTTTATTGGTTTAATACCTTGAAAACTTTTTTTTTTTTGCTTCATATAGAAGCTTCAGCAAATGAGATATTAGAATCCATAATATACTGGATGTAGTCAGTGATTATGAAATTTGTTTAGCATAGAAAGACTATTCTATTTTTCATCTATTTGTCATCCTTCTTCCAGTTTCATCTATGAAGGCTCTTGGGGTGATCTAGAATAATTTGATCTAACAATATACTTTCTTAGTCTCATTTCCCCCTCTACTGCCTTACTGATTGTGATTTGATTTTACTCCTTCATAATGTTTAAGAAATTAGTTTGTACTCTAATCTGGCAATTCTCTTGGCTTATTGCCTTTAGGCATAATTCTTTCAACTCCCTTATTTGCCTCTTCAAAGAAAAGACATTCTTTCATTTACTTGAAACTTCCTTATGTCTTCTGATTTCATTTATAATGAGATCATCGTATTAATATGGTTCATATCTTCCATGCTAACTGGAGAACTTGGTCATTGGACAAAGATCTCAAAGTTATAGCAACAATATTTCAATTAATGTTTACAGACAGTATATTGGGAGAAATTTTGGTGATGTAAGAACACCATATTGATAAATTTTATTGTAATGAAAAGAAAATTATAATCTTAAAAAGTTGCTGGGGATGCTGAGAAGTTTAGTGCTTTGCCCAGGGTCACACAGGTAATGTGTCCTTACTTTGCCCCAGTTCTTCCTGGATCTGAGGCCAGATCTTTAATATTATGCTATGCTGCCTCTGTGGGAATAATATCTAAAAGATATAGAAAGGCAGTAAAATTTAATATCTTTGAGAACAAGGAGTATTTCATTTTTGTCTTTGTACCAACTAATGCCTAGCATGGCACCTGTCACATAGCAGGCTCTTAATGTATGGCTTACTGAATTGATAAGGTTTTTTGAGGGCAGTGCCTTCTCCTAAGTGAATAGAGCTCAGGACACGGGAGTCAGAACTGACTGTCCTGAGCTGTAGTCCTGCCTCAGACACTGACTTAGCTGTTCGACCCTGAGTAAGTCACTTAATCACTCAGTGTCTGTTTCCGCACTTGTAAAATGGGTATTATAAGTTAATGATAATCAGTTAACATATACAAAACTATTTGAAAACCTTAATGCAGGATATAAATGGTATTATTAATATTAATTTCTATGTTATCCTGATATTGCTCTCTCCTGGTTCTCCTCCTGCCTGTCTGACCATTCTTTCTCAGTCTCCTTTGTGGATCTTCACCCAGGTCATACCCCTTAACTGTAAGTGTCCTCCAAAGTTCTGTCCTGGGAACTGTTCCTTTTTCTCTCTTTGCTATCCCACTTGGTCATCTCATTATCTTCCATGGATTAGAAGAAGGGAATAGAGGAAAAATATTTATTAAGTGCCTACTGTGTGCAAGGTCCTGTTCTAAGAGCTTTACAAATATTATCTTATTTGATTTTTGCAACAACTCTGTGAGGTTGGTGCTATTATGACCCCCTTTTACAGTTGAGGAAACTGAGGCAGACAAAGGTTAAATGTCTTACCCACAGTTAAACAGCTAGTAAATGTCTTTAGCTATATCTGAAATCAGGTCTTTCTGCCTCCAGGCACAGCATCATATCCACTGTACCACCTAGCTGCCTTTATTAAATTATCATATCTATGTAGATGATTCTCAGATCTATTTATCTAGCCCTAACTTCTGTCCTGACCTCCATTCTCACATTTCTACTTGCCTATTGTACATATAAAACTGGATATCCCATAGGCATCTTAAATTCAACATGTCCAAAACAGAGCTTGTCTTTAATCTTAACCTTCCCTCTTCTGAACTTCCATTTTACTACCAAAGGTACTTCTATACTCCCAGGCTTCCTGGCTTGGAACCTAGGTGTGATTCCAGATTGCTCGCCCTTACCCTATGTCCAATTTGTTGCCAAGTCCCATCAATTCTACTTTTGTAAAGGTAGAATCCTTTTCTCCTCTGAAATAGCCATCACCCTAGTGCAGGCCCTCATCATCCCATACTGAATCTGTTCTGATAGCCTTATGCTTGGTCTACCTGCCCCAAGTGTCTCAGTACTCCAGTCTACCTTCCCCTCATCTGCCAAAGAATCATCCTAAAAGGTATAACTAAACATGTCACTCCCCTACTTCATATATTTCAGTGGATCCCCATTACCTCCAGGATCAAATATTAAAACCTAGCCTCTTCCCATCTACCCTTTTTACACTTTACTCCCATCTGTATACACTATTATCCATATGATAAACAATCTCTTGATTCCATACCTTTTTACAGGAAGATTTTCATTCCTGGAATGTTCTCCCTCTTTATCTTTGTCTCCTGCCTTTCTTGGTTATCTTTAAGTCTCAACTAAAATTCTACGTTCTTCAAGAAGCCTTGACTTGTCCCCTTCATCACTACTGCCTTCCCTCCAATTTATCTTGTATAAATATCTGTATACGTACATGCAAAGTTTTTTTTTTTCCATGTTGCTTCCCTTATGCAAATATGAGTCCCTAGTGTTTTTGCCTTTCTTTATATCTCCAGACTTTCACACAGTGGTTGGCACATAATAAAGTTTCAATTAATGTTCATTGATTTGGAATTTACTTATTTGTAATACAGATTATAATGATGATAAGAGTAGGATGACAAGATTTTCTAAGATTTAGAATTTTTCCATGAATGATATTTCCTCTTTTTAACATGTAGTATTGTATTCTTAGTTCAGTCCCTCATTACTGCTAAAATTGATTTTTTAAAACTTTTTGTTGGTTAGTCTTCCAGACCATGTCTTGAAGTGAGTGCCATTAATTCCAAGTACAGTTATTAGGGTCATTTTAAGTAATAGGGTTAGGTTTCATAGGATGCCTATCATTGAGTATCTTCATTAGCTGCTTGTCAGTTTTTAATTAGGGTTTAAATTGGATTTCTCACTCAGACCAATCTCCAGTGACATGCCATTTCTGTATTACTGTAACTTGCCAAATGGTTTCAACTTTGAATTCCAAAGAGTAGACTAATAATAGTGCTATTACTTTCTTTAAGTATTGCTGTTATTTACTTTTTACATAGTGTAGTATAAGAAAGGACACATGACAGTTTACAGGTGAAAAGTATGGCCGAGTCAAAGATTCCTCCCTTAGAAACTACATTTTTTTTCTTTAGTGTAAAAGGACTGTCTTTCTACCTGAAATATTCTATGTAGAAGTATACTCTTTAAAGTTTTAAACATTATATGATATCAGACATATATGCATGCCTTGATTGCTGAAAATTAGAGCTATTCATTGAATTAGGTACAGACTAGTTGGAAAATAGTAGCAATCAGTTTGCTACTCAATCTTCTGCTTTAAAATCCCCAAGGAACAAAGCTATTTTACACTTTATCTATAACACACCGATTTTATTTGTACCCTGGCTTGCAAAGTTGTGAGAAATGTTTGATTTCTCAGTGACAATTGAATTATTTCCATTAACTGATATTTGACCACAGTTCTCTGGCTTTTCCCCCTTTTCAAAAAGCTGGAAAGAAGGAAAAGGAGACTGACTTGGCCAGACTCACATATACAATAAGTAAAGCAAGTCATAAACAGATACCAAATAGGATGTGATGACACTGAATTTTATCAGGTGCTTAGCCCATTAAGCTAGGTTGATTTTTTTTAAAATACATGCATGGACATAAATATTGCAATGATTTTTGCCAACGCAGTATATTGCTGTAAGATAATGAGACTGATTTAAAAAAAAACAAACTGCAAGACAACATTCAGACTAATGTGGTCTTCATCAGCTTTAGGAGGCTATGAATATATTTTGAGACATTATGAAATAATGGATAGAGAGCCTGAGATACGAACAAACTTGGGTTCAGCTCTCACCCTGACGCATACTTACCATGAGCAATTCCCTTAACTTCTCAGGACTTCAGAAAACTAAGACTGTTACACAACAATGGCTAATCTGCATTGGTAGATGGTTTCCTCATTGGCAGTTCTCAGTGCTAATGAAATCACACATCACAAAAACAACAACAAACTAATGGATATTCCAATTACATTATTATTACTCAAAACATTTTTGAAATACATCTTTTGAAATTATCTTAAACACTTTTTGCACAAGTGAAGAGAACAGAACCTAGAGAAGGGCAAAGATAACTACAATAATAAAAATAAAAACACCAAGAAGCCGCTAAAGTTAGGCGAAATACAATGACCAGCCCTTGTTCTAAAGGACACATGAGGGAACACCCTTCCCTCCTCTTGCTAAAGAGGTGGCAGATTATGGGTACAAAATGTCACGTATGCTGTGAGACAGTCTGTTGTTAGTTGGTGTTACATAACTTATGTTTTCATAAGGCGAGGTTCTGGAGGGGTGAATAGTTGGGAAGTAACTGTGGTGTAAAAAACCCAAAGTCATCATGAACACTTAAAATAAAACCATGGGCTTAATCTTTTGAATATCTTTGGTAGTGCTTCTATTGAGAACCTCTTATTTACAAAACATAGTTCTAGGTGCTGGGAATAGAAAAGCAAAATAGAAAACAATCCCCTGCACTCAAGGAGTTTATGTTCTACTGGAGGGTGTAACATATTATAATTGAAGGAGGAAGAGAGCACTTAACAAATGGGATGGTCAGTCAGTAAAGGGATATGGTACCTGAGCTGAACCTTGAAAGACACTAGAGAATGTAGGAGTCTGAGGTGAGGGTGAAGCACATTCCGACAGGAGGTTATAGTGCCTGGGCAAAGGCACAGAGGCAGGAGATGACAACCAAGTTTCATGGTGAACGAGTAGATCAGTTTAGCTGGAGTGTAGAGCATATGAAAGGGGGAACTAGAAGCTGTAGCCAGCTGGGAAGGGCTTTAAACATTACCCTGAAGAGTCTGTGTTGTGTCCTAGAGAAGTAGTTATTAATATGGACTTGTTAACTTATTTAAAAATATTTTATCTATATTTCAATGCAATATATTTCAATAAATTTCCTTTGTAATCTTCTGTATTTTATGCACTTAAAGACATTATTTTGAGAAGGAGCCTGTAGGCTTTACCAGATTCCCAAAGGGGTCCATGATACCAAAAAAAGCTTAGAACCTCCATCCTAGAGGTAATAGGGAGCCGTTGAATGTTGTGAGTAATGGAGTGGCACTTTTCATTTGCATAACTCCATTTGTTTCTCTTGTACTTGTCTGCCCATTTGCACTATTTTCCTGATCCATTTTGTTAGCACTTTGTACAGTGTGCTCTACCTGATCAAATTTGGGGGAGGAAGAGAAAGTGGTGTTTGCCTAACATGCATAGTTGTGTTTCCTAGCTATCAGCTGCTTAGGCATCTATAGCTTTGTGACAATGTATGTGTGTAAAATGCATTATATGCAACTGAACATTACACATGATAGACATTCAACAAATGTGGTGATGTAGCAGTTCATGTAAAATATGTACTGTGTGCATATACATGTATATTTATACATGTATGTGTATATTGTATATATATCTATACATATATGCATGTATATACATATACATTTATACATGCACATACACTTAATGTGATACAGCAAATGATAATATCAAAAAAAGCTACAAAGTGGATATACACGTATAATATGTTTATGAGTATATAAATGGTCTGCCATGCTTTAGAGAGATGACTGGGGCAGTCATGTGGAGGATGCATTGGAGGATAGGAGAGATTGAAATATTTCAACAAAACAATTTAATCAAATTTAAGGGCATCCTTATTATTCTTTCATTCAACCATGATTCACATCCTTGTCTTTATCCTTAACTCTTTCCCCCTCACTTCCATATCCAGTCAATTGCTATACCCCTTTCTACTTACATAGACAACACCCTAGCTTAGGCCCTCATCAACATGTGGAATGTGGTAGACAGTCTCTTAATTGACCTGACACGTAGTCTCTCCTCTCTACAGTCTTCTTCCACATAGCCGCCATAGCCACCTTCTAAAAAGTGGTCATATACGCACAGATATGCATATGTATGTGTGTAGATCCTTCCCATTAGTTTTTTGGGGGGGTGGGGAGGATTATCCTGTCACATTGTTGACTCTCATTGAGCCTTCATGTATATATTTCACATGAACTATTGTATAGTTACATTTGTCTATCATCTTACATGCATAATACTCAATTGCATATATTGAATTATGCACCCACACATACATAGATACATGGGTAAGTGATAATTAGTAAATACAGCTGTATATGTTGGGCAAAGGCCATCTTCTATAACCTTACTACAACTAGAGTATTTAGTAGAGAAAACTGGCACATTGGGACAGAGACAGTATAAATGTATAGCAAGGAAAATAAGTAGGGCCACTCAAGTGGAAAATGTTCTTAAAAATGAACACTTTCCCATCTTCGTCAAGGTTAAATTCCCTGTATAGATTAATAGCAAGTGTATCTTGATGCTGTTGATCTAACCTGGTGACGTGCCTCTACTCTCTTAAGAGAAGTTATAATTGGGAAATGTTATTGGGTTTCACAACTAGAACACTGGCAGGTGGCTGTCAGGCAGCATCTAGTCCTTTTGGGTTTTCAGAACACTTCAGTTATGTTGTCTCCTTTGGTCTTCACAACAGCCCTGTGAGGTAGAGGCTGTGATTATCTCCATTTTACAGATAAGAAAACTGAAGCAGAGATTCCTTACTCAGGGTCGCACAGCTTAGTGAGTGTTTGAAGCAGGATTCAAACTCAGGTCTTCCTGACTCCAACTACTTGCCTCAAAACCAGAGACTTCCTCATCCCTTTTGAGAGGCTTGCCCCTCTTATCTGTTTGCATAGAGATATGTCTTTTTTTTTTTTTTTGGAATTCACTCATTTGGTTTTATGTGGGTCTCAGGGCCTCATCTTTATGCTTCTTGAAAGAGAAAAGAGGCATAGTAAGGAATCCTGTTTCTATTTATCTGTGGATGGTTAAAGGGAATCAGAGAGCTCTGTTGGTTTGTAATCTTAGGAGCTAGTTACACTCAGGAGGAGATCTTGCCTCTGAAAAGAGCTGGGCTCAGATTAGGATGGGTAACAAGGATTTTTTCTGATAGGCCAGCTCAGAATTATCCCATCTACTCCAGCACTGCTATACAAACAAACCAAATAAGTACCCTTACTTTTTTTCTTCTTCCAATGAACAGAAGTACGTTTGCATTAAGACAGAAGACTCATTTATATGAACTGGTTTGTTATCAAGACCTCGTTATTTCCGTGTTTCAAATGTGTGTGTTTTGTTCTACGTAAAAAGCGTGATATGATGAATTTGTTAGAACTGTAATTTTCATTTTTTCAGTCATCTTTCAATCATGTCTGACTCTTTGTGACCCCAGTTGGTTTTTTTCTTTTGTTTGTTTTGGCAATGATGCTGGAGTGGTTTGCCATTTCCTTCACCAGCTCTACAGAGGAGGAAACTGAGGCAAACAAGGTTAAGTGACTTGCCCAAGGACACATAGCTCATAGGTATCTGAGGCCAGATTTGAACTCAGGAAGATGAGTCTTCCTGACTTCAGGCCTGGCACTCTGTACCACCTAGCTGCCCCAACACAAACAACCACAAAAAGCATGATATGATGAGTTTGTTAGACTTGTAATTAGTTGATATAATTAATTGATATTAAACCTCGAGAATCATGTGGATACATGTACAAATTGGAAAGTTAGTTTACAAATATAACCTGAAAAATATGCTTCATTATCCTGTGATCCCCTTCCTGGCTATATACCTCAAGGAAATCTAAGACAGGAATAAAGGTCCAATAAAGTTTCTACCAAAATATTAATAGGAAAGAACTGGAAACAGATTGAGTGTCCAACAATATGAGAATGGCAGAATGCATTGTGGTATATGAATGAAATGGAATATTATTGTTCAATACAAAATAGAGAAAAGAAGAATTATAAAACTTTGGGAAGCTTTCCATGAGGCAAAGTGAAGTAGCAGAACCAAGAGAACAGTGAACACCGTGACTGCAACAATGTGAATAAAAAAGATCATGGAAAACAAACTGAAAATGAAAAGACTGCTAACACTAGTAACTAAAAAAACAATAATAATACTGGAAAGCAGATAATGAAATATTTATATATTTCATGATCACATTAAGTGTTTAAATGTAGTTGTTTTGTAATTTGTTGATATTTTTGCAGGGAGAGGTAGATTGCTAGAGATAGTGATGATATAATAACAGACGATAATTTTTTTAAGAATATGTATCAACACTCAAGCCTGAAGAAATAAACTTAATTTTTTTCTTTTTTTTCTAGCTGGCTCGCCATAATAAAGCATTACAGCAGATGCTTAAACCAGGGTCTGATCCAGAGGAAGGAGATGAAGCTTTGAAATATTATGCTAACCACACAGCACAAATTGAAGTAATGTATTTTTGTTTCTTGGATGAAGACAACCGTAATAGAAACAATTTTATTTTCAATTTTAGACCATCCTCAAATATTTCTAGGAAAATTAAGCAGAGTTAAATGATTTAGCTTATGCATATACTAGAAAATCCTATGGGATCGATATATGGGAAATAGGAATATGCACTTTTAAAAGTTGGAGTTTTTTTCCTTGCCCTTAGTGTTATAAACCAGAAAAATTTTCAAAGGAAGCAATAGTGACAGCGCAATGATATTTATGGGACGCATTGTAATTGATGAAAACATTGATCAAGTAGTGGCCCTTTTATTTTAAATTGCAAAAGCTTATTAAATTAGAATTTGAGAATTTTACAAGTAACTATTCTAAGTGAAAGAAACAGAGAAAGGAGCAGCAACATTTTGAGATGGCGTCATGAGCTGGGACTAACTGAATGAACCATTTCCACTCTCAATATCCAGTGTCTATCCCTACCCTACCCCACCTTCCTGTTGTCAGACATTTAAAGGTCAAAGTAAAGAAGGCACGGAGCCAATACAGGAAGAAGATGTACTGTGAGAGACATACATTTAGTCCCTAAGCTATCATTTCAACATCAGTTAGCAAAACTAATCAGACAGAAGTGAGAAGAGTAATAGATATTTATTATTCTTAATTGATATCCATATATACAATTTATGTCCGTACATATTAATTTCAATGGCTATTATTATGTGCACAGTTTGAGAGATGATAGATGAGAAATGAAAAGTCCAACCCACTTATTTGACAAATGAAGAAGCAAAGGTCCACCTATGTAAAGTAAATTACCTTCAGGTCAGAGGGAGAAATAACATTGCTAGGATTTGACTCGCAATGCAGTGCTTTTTCACAAGTGTATGCCAAAGATGAAAAAGGAACATTTACTTCTCTTTATTACCCACGCAGTTAATGCCATTTTTTTTTGGCCATACTTGGGATCACTTATGCTTTGTTAGCAAAGTTTCAGGAAAAGAGTCATAGCCTGCCTTTCTTCTTGGAGGCAAGAAAGTTGGAATTCAGAATATCTCTTCATTGAAAAAGTCCAAGATTCTGAGCTCTTTGAGAAATAGAGATCTTTTTGCATTCCAAGATCCAGATAATGAAAAATGTTTACATTTGGTATTGCAAAAAGAGAAAGTAAGTTTTTATCTCCATCAAAAAAAAAGTGTTCAGTTGTCCATGTCATACCCCAAATGCATAATACTTCTCAATGAATTACATTTTTGGAAATAGTATCCATTTAGACTATCTGAAGGAAAGTTATGTCGAACCAATGAAATTCTATATTCTAGAATTCTAAAAAGAAAAATTTTATTAATGGTTTCATTATTGTTAGGCACAAATAATTACAAATTTGTTTTAAAATATTGCTGACATTCAGGAGAACTACTATAATGAATTTGATGAAAACAATATTTAATTATCACATCAGTCTTTTCACTACAGATAGTAGAATCTTAGAGTCTAAATTCAACTGTTTGACTTGAAAGAGACCTTACAATTCCAACTGGCAACTCAGTATAGCAATCCTTGACACTATAGTCCAAACTCTGTTTGAATGCTTCTAGTGATGAAGAATTCTCTACTTGCAACATTTCATTTTTGGATCGCTATAATTATTAGAAAATTATTTATAATGGGCAGAAACTTGCCTCCCTGAAACTGTCCTCCACTGGTTTTATTTCTGTTAGCTGAAACTTTATATAAAATGTCTATTTTCCTTATAGCTCTTTAGGTATTGGAAGATTTGTTTTTATCCAAACTTTTGGAAATTGTTAATTTGTTAATTGTTAATTTGTTAATTGTTAATATCTTCCCCATTTATCATATCTTTATGCTAAACACTTTCACTTCTTCAACCATTACTTACATGATATGATTTTCAGACTTCTCCCTCACTCTGGTCATTTGCCCCCATAGGTCCTCTAGTTTGTTAATATTTTATGATGCAGATTCCATAATTGGATATAATTTTCCAGATGTCATAGGTATAATAGATTCATTATCTCTTGCAAAATCACTCAGTATAGTTTTATTGATGCAGACTAAGCATTTGATAGCCTTTTAGCAAGCACAGAGCTTGTGGTCACCAAAACCCTGAGGTCTTTTTTACATGAATTGTTATCAAGTCAGCTATCTCCAATCCTGTGCTTACAAAATTAATTTTTTGAAATTAAATGTGAGACTTTGCATTTATCACTGTTGAATTGCTGTTTTTGTTCCAACATTCTAAACTTTCAAAACTTCTTCCATAATACATGAAAATGCCCTCACCTCTTAGCAGTATGAAAAAATGACCCTGCAATTTTGTTTTCACCAAAGATTTCTGCATAGTATATGCATATTCTAGGAGCTTTAGCTCAGTCCCTGTCTGAATGATCAGATTCCAAATTAGGGAGGTCAGGATTAGTAAGGAGGTAGTATACATAAATGTACCTGAGTTTATGTTGTACAGAGAATACAACAGTATGTACTTTGCTTTAAATAGTGAAGCTTTTATATCAGAGGTTCCCAAACTTATTTGCCCTACCACCCCCTTTTAAAAAAATTACTCAGCATCCCCCTGGAAATCTACTTTCTTTAACCCTTTAACGGTTTTTTGAAATTTGTGTCTTTTCAAAAAAAATTTTTAAAAAATGATACATCTTAAATTTAATAATTTATTGTGAATTTGTGGTTTTCTTGCATTGAAATTTTGGTGATGCAATATTATATCATGTAAACAAGTCATTACATGCACATATTCCTGCTGATGCATGCTAGACCTCCTGACACGCTCGCCTGCCAACAGTTGCTTATTAAGACCTGTCAGTAGACTTGATCAGTTACAACTTGCATTTTGTTTGTTTATTTGGAAAATAACATAATCACTACTACTTTAACTCTGTTACACAACAGATGAAACATGTGCAAATGGTTTTTCAAAATTTTCTTCTCTTCTTTTCTTTCCTTATGCTTCCACCACCTCTTTATTTTTATTCAATGCCTCCCAGTTGTATCCGAGTTTACTACTACCCCTCTGGGTCATTCCAGTGGCATCCAGGGGGCAGTATTACCCACTTTAGGCACCTGTGTTTTATATAATGTAACATTTCTTAGAGGCTTACAACACACAATATAAATTACATTATTTCATAGCAGTCTTTTTAGGAAGATTGGAGTATTTGTTTCTTATCTTCTCGTTAGACTGTAAGTTCCATGAGAGTAGAAATCATGTCTTGTCTAAATGTTTTATTTTCTCTAGTTCATTGAACACAATGCTCTGAAGATGATAAGAGCTGAATTAATTTTTGTTGAATGAATAAACCAAGTATTTATTAAGCATATGCAGTACATTGGCTCAGGTACTGAGGAAGATACATACATAAATAAGATCACTGCCATCAAAGCCATAGCAAACTAGTAGGGATGATCAGACTAATATGAAGATAAATTTAATACAAAGTCAAAAACCACAATATTTTAATGAAATCCAACAACTCATACTTTTCTATTATGATCTTTTGGGTAGAATTCTTTAGTGATTAGTATAAGCCGCACCATTTGAAAGTAGTCACTTTGTCAGCTTTTATGTTTAGGGGACCTTCACTTCTTTTTAACACTTAAGTGTCTTTTGGAGTATAAAGTAAGAAAACAAAATTCAATTTATTTTTGCAGTTTGCAGAATTCATCCATTAGCAGCCTATAGCACAGGCTAAGTATTAAAATATGAAACTTCATAATGCAAAATATTCACACTTTCCAAGTATAGTAGAGGCATCATAAAGTTTCCTATTTCCCAGAAGTTATCAGAATTCTATGAAGAATTCTCAGTGGAATTATTGGTAGATCTATAACTTCCAACTAATCTCCAAAGGCCTTTCAAAGAACAGTGTCTGTGTTTTCTAAACATCATCCTATTTTCCCCTTATCTGTTGTCTTTAAAGCAATCCTCTTTATACATTGAGTCAGAGTGAGATTATAACTATGAAGCTTGCCAAAACATAACTTTAATTCAGAAAGCAATAAAAATATTAATTCTTATTGCTTGGGGGGAAAAGCATCAAACACCAGACATATTTTTCACATAACTTTATTCAGTTTCAGAGTTTATATTATATATACTCAGATTAAAAGAAGAAAAGTAGTGTTAGATTCAAGTGCTTAGAAATCTAAAGATATCACAAATTTATATTTCAGATTGTTCGTCATGATAGAACTATGGAACAGATTGTTTTCCCTGTTCCAAATATATGTGAATACCTGACTCGAGAATCTAAAAGTCGTGTATTCAACATGACTGAGAGAGATGAACAAGGAAGCAAAGTGAATGACTTTTTCCAACAAACAGAAGATCTTTACAATGAAATGAAATGGCAGAAAAAAATCAGGAGTGAGTATTTTAATTAATGAAATAAAATTTTTATGTTATTTATGAGACAATAATAAATTTAATCATATTTCATGGCAACAGTCCTCTTTTTAATTTGTATTTCTTATAAGTCTGATATTACATGCTTAAAATTATAAACTGAGCCTGCTGCTGAAATGGAGACACCTGCCACTTACTACAGGGAAAAAAAGAGAGAAAACATGTGAAACTGACTAATTAGATAGTCTTTTGGCTGCAATCCTCTAGTTTTGTAAATATTATGTATTGCAAAGTAGCAGCTGTACATTTCATTGTCAGGCAGAAAGATGAACAGCTGCATAGTTGATATTCACTGAATAGGCTTTGAATGGTCATTAACAAATTGTGAATAGAATATAGAAAACGAGAAAGCACCCTCTTCCTCTATTGTCTTGTGATTGAGCAAATCTTCTAAACTTTTCAAAGTGTCTCACTAAATCATACAAATCTTAAAATATGATGCTTGCAGTCAGATAAAATGAAATAACTGGATTATTGATTATAAAGCTTACTTCAATACTTATGTACATCTATGACCTCATGAATTTGGGTATTCCCTGCATTGGTATAGATCAGAACCCATCCATACTTTCTCACCTTGTTCAGTTCGCATCCCTGTCTTTCCACCTATCCTCCACAGAAAATCTACCAAGTTTGTAAAACTTAAAGCATAAATATTGGCTTTTATTAACTAATATCCATTAGTGCCATCTGGCTCACAAAACTGAAGATTTCTTTTTCCAGGATGTGGAATATATTTGTTATGTGGTCTTGTGATTTTGGACATCAAAGAATGAAAGGATGCTAGCTTTTTCTGACTTTTGGGAAGGTACTTCCAAGCTGGCAGGAATCCTAGACTTGAACAGTGTTTTGTTAAAGCAAATATTTTCCAGCTTTTAACTTTGGTGTCACTGCTTCTAGCTAATGGTATTCCTTTTGCTCAGAATATTTCCTAAGTATAATAGGATCATAACTTTACAGTTGACTTCATTAATGATTTTTTAAACTGTAGAAACTTTTAAGGAGTGGAGAGTTTTTAATAGGTATTTGTTGGAGGGAGCCTCCTATACTGATGAAATCATAGATCTTGGAAATTTCGATTTGTTGATTGCTAAACAACAGTAAACAATAAATTAATAAGTGTGATTTGCCAATTAATAGTTTGACAGCACCATAAAACACCATCTTCAAATATGAATTTGTGAAATATGTTTTCACAACATTTTATAGAATAATTGAACAGGTGGAACCGTTCCCTTTATTATTATCCCATTTAAAACTTTAAGTTCAATGAAAATTCTATGTACCATATACATAAATGCGTAGGTACATATACTAATTAATTGCTTTTGTTGGGTTTCTATAGCACCTCTCAGTAATAAAAATGGCATCAACAATAATAATTAGATTTATCTAATGTAATTGGAAGTAGTTTACCTTTGGATGGATGCTGTGGAATGCTGTGCTCTAAAAATGGAATCAAAAGTCCCTTCATGAGCAACATCTGCCATGAACTCAGTCATTATGTTATAGGATTCTAGGATCATAGATTTAGAGCTAGGTGGGAAATTAGGGCATCTACTCCAAGCCCTTCATTTTTACAGATGAGAAAACTGAGACAGATGAGAAAAGAGAGATTAAGTGACTACTTCAGCATCACAGTTAGAGAGTAGCAAAGGAGAGGGTTTGAATCTAGTTACATAGCAACATGGTGCTGAGTAGTGAAGGGCAATCATAAAAAACAACTTAATCTTAAATCTATATTAGATTTAAAAAGAGATTAAATGAAGGAGTTACTAAAGAGGAAGGGGAAGTTGAAGACCCTGGAGATAATAACAAAACAGTTGACAAAAAACTGCCCCAAAGTCTGAAATTATTTTGAAAAGGAGGTGAGCATACTTGGACTAGAATTCTGAAAGTCCTTTTTGTGTTTGATAGCAGTAGCCGCTTCCGTGGTTAAAACAAAAAACGGGAGGAAAAGAGTGTCAAGGAAACGTATCAAGGAATACCCCTAAATAGGCATCAAATGCAACCAAGAAATAACTTGAGACAGCTATTGAAGATCTATGAAAAGACATTGGAAGACTGCATTAATATCTAGCTGGTATATGCTGAAGAAAACAAATACTGAAAAAGAATCATGTGGAAACACAAAACATATCCGAAGTTCTGAATTTCCTTAACAGTTAAAAGCGAAAGTTAAAAGGTTAAAGCAATATAAGAAGTCAAAATAGTACAAAGACCAAAATAAACAACATCAATAAAAACTTTATTACAGAGAATTGGGAAATATATTAAAAAATCATAGGCAAGAGAGTATTCCCTGAAGGATAATGGTGAAAATTTTTGGGTATCTTTATGATAGCAAAAAGTCCAGCACAAAAAAATTTAAGTTGGCCCAAACAATAAACAGAAAGCTTAGGCACTATTAATGTATTGAGCAGCTGAACTGTACCATCAAGGGCAGTAACTGACATTCTAGGTTATCTGACAATCTAGAAATTGGTGGGGCTGGATAAGATGCGTCAATATTGGCACAAACTCTTCACAGTGGTTCATGAAATTACTAGCATGGCACTTTGCCAGCTTCCTTTCAGGTGTAAGCCTGATCCTGCCTTTTTAAATTTAAGTCATGGCATAATTATTACCAAAGGATGAGAATGCAGTGACCTTCTGGATAGATAGATAGAAAAATAGAAGAATAGATAGATAGATAGATAGATAGAGGATTTATTAAATGCTTACAATGTACCAGACATTGTGCTAAGCACTGGTGATGAAAAATATGAATAACCAAACTAGTAGCTATCCTCAAAGAACTTAAATTCTGATGGGGGAAATCAACACATAAAGGTGAGCTGGGAAGGAGGGAAAGGTACATGAGAGGTGTCATGGTTTGGATACTGTGTCCAGAAAGTAAAGGCCTGGTTTTTGCAAGATAAGGTGTTGTTATTTGGTTATTTCAGTCATGTGTAACTTTTTGGGGCCTCATTTGGGTTTTCTTAGAAAAGATACTGGAGTGGTTTGCCATTTCCTTCTCCAGTTCATTTTATAGATGAGGAAACTGAAGCAAACCGGGTGAAGTGACTTGCCTAGGGTCACGCAGCTAGTAATTATCTGAGGCTAGATTTGAACTCTAGGCCTAGTGCTCTATCGAGGGTGCCACCTAGATGCTTACAAGATAAGTAAAGGTCACTTTTTAGAGCCAGACTAGTTCTAGCAGTAGAGTCTAAGGTTCTAGTAGGGATGATGGCTGGAGTATAAGTGGTGGTGAGTTTGGAGTTACTGACTAGCAAGTGAGGTGGAGGCAGGCTTTTGGACTTAACAGAAGTCAAGATGATTGTATTTTTATAAATAATAAAAAAATCAAGGCTACTATTACTTAAAAAATCTATAAATACATAAAAATATTGGCCAAGGAACAAAAAATGTGTGCCAAAAATTCCCAGGGCATGTAAAAAGCAACTTATTATCATTTCTGTAATTGTTGATTAAATTGTCCAAAAGCATTATATAACATATTTGGTACCACTGTTTATTTTTACAAAACCTTTGACTCAGTTCTGTACTAGTCTTATTCATATATGGCAAAGTAGAGTGGGAATGCTAGAGTATTTGTTTCCATAAAAAACTGTTTTCTATTTAAAATGTGGTGCCAGTACAATAACATCAAGAACAATTCATCAAAAACTTGGAATTTTTCAGGGAGATAATTTGAGCTCATTATAGTACTGCCTAGCTTTAGATCTATTATCATCTACCCTAAATAGAATGCTGTAAGTGTGGTTTCCAAATTAAAGAATTCAATCCAAAATATCTTATTACATGTATGAATTACACATATAGACATTTGTCTACATACATACATACATACGCAGATACACACAGACACACACACATATATGCACACACACTAAGAGACTTATTTGTACTCTGAAACCAAAACTGAATTGGAAGAACATGTTTAAAGTAACCAACACCTATGCAATACCAGTCTTAATATAAACACTTAGAATTATATGTTGCACTGTAAGAGACCTGGCAAAAACTTGTACAATATTAACAAAACATAAGAGCCATAACACTGAGGAAACTATAGAAAAACAAAAGGAAAAAGAAGATTCATAGACATCTTTATAGCATATGACTAAAGGGAAGGGCAAGGAAAAGGGAACTAGCTTTTATTAAGCATCTACTATGTTCTAGATACTGTGCTAAGAATATTTACTAAAAATTGATATATAAATTTTGATGGATCAGTTTTATTGGGAGCCAGTTGAGGGTAACAATTTTGTCTGTGCTGATATTCTGATTCTGGTACAGTTTATTGATTTTTCAAGGATATCATAAAGTTTGTACTTCATCCAGTTACTTATCATCACTTGCTAGTTTGTGAAGGATAATGTTCTGATGTATTTCTGATCACTTCATTTAATCTTTCTAGATACCAAGTAGGGAGTAGATTTTTGCAGCCTTCAATAATATGTAGCACAATTATCTCTCATTTCATTAAAATATCCCCATGGGTCAATAAGTCTAGGCTGTCTAAGGATGACCTTTCTATAATTTTACGTAGTAAAGACTGGTCTTACATCACTATAATAGACCCATTCATTTCTGTAAGCAAATTCTCATGACTCATCCATTGTATTTTTCAGTGTTTCTCTGTTGACATATTGTTGCTTGAGTTCATACAGATACTGGCTATGGAGGGTCTTTTTTGTTTCACTTTTGGATCTTAACCATTTCATAAACTACATTCAAGGCTATTATTATTATTATCTGGTTCTCATCTTTTTGATGGGCTTCAGATAAAAATAGTTCTGGTACAAAGTTTCTATATGGCTAATTTTTTTCATTTAATTTTCTATGGACTATTATACAAGTGGGTTAAAAAAATCTGGTTTTTCATACTTAAAAAATATGAGGATATAAGTTCATTCTATGTAGTTCCCCTGAAAGCATTCTTATTACAACTCCAGTAGCAGACAAGAAAACAGGTATGATGTGTAGCTCATCCCGTTCCCACATCGTTTTTATATTCTCAGCCTTATCCCTATAATTTGCATTCCCATTGGCTGCCCCCATTCCTGGAATTCTTTTCCATCTTTTCCTCATCTCCAACTCCTAGCTTTCTTGGCTTCCCCCAAGTCTCAGCTATGGTCTCACATTCTTTCAGAAGACTTTCCCAGTCTTCCTTAATCCTAGCACCTTCTCTCTGAGATTGTTTTCAGCTTATTTTGTATCGTGTGTTTGTACATAATTGTTTGCATGACTTCATGAGAACAATGACTGGTATTTTTATTTTGCTTTTTTGCCTTTCTCTATATCTTCAATACTTAGCATGGTGCCTGGTAATTGGAACTTAATAAATGCTTATTGACCTATCATTTGAAAGCTTTTCTTTTCATGTAGGTTGGGGATTATGAGTGCTGAGGGATGGTAATATTTATTTTAAATGTTGTCTGTTTTTTGTGAATCAATGTTTTGTCTGGATAATGATGGTACCAATCCAGTCTGTGATAACATTCTGATTCTAGTTAAGTTTAATTGAATTCTTCATATTATTTTTGAGGTCTATAGGACGATTTGTCAATGAAAGAATAAGCTTTTGATATAAAATTTGAGTCACCAGATCGTGTTTTGCTGGGTATTCAAATACAGCAGGAAATAAATATGTATAGCCTGCTGTGATTTATTGCACCATCTCCAGCTTTTCCTTGCACAGTTTTATTTGATCACTAAGTCTGAGAGCTGTAAGGATAACTTCTGTAGTTCCTCATGGCAGTGACTTCTTGTTGAATTGCCGCCATAAAACTCTTCATTCCTCCAAACAAATCTGCATGACTCAGCTCTTTATTCCATTCTTCCTTGTCAATGTATTGGGGCCTAAATTTATGTGGATGTCACTCATGGAGAGTCTTTCTATTCTAGTCTTAGATCTTAGTGCTTTCAAAGACTTTATCTGGAGGTAAGCAGCATTGACAAATACAATGGAATGTGCCTATTATTGGTCTTGATTATTGCTCAGTGATGTAACTTTATTCCAAAAATATCGCAGGTTTTTGACTTGTTAAATTAGGCAACTTGGCAGAGCAGTGCTGGGCCTGTAATAAGGAAGACACGAGTTCAAACCCAGCTTCAGACATTATTAGCCATGTGATCCTGAGCAAGTCACTTAACCTGTTTGGCATAGTTTCTTCAACTGTAAAATGTGAATAATAACATTACCTACCTCACAGGGTATATTAGGAAGGCAGAATTTATGATTTCAAAGAGAATCTCATATGTGCCTAAAAGGTCCGGAACCGCAGGATATAAGGAATTCTCTAGGCAGAAGGCAGGAGAACTAAAGCATGTATTTACACTCCACAATAACAAGCCCACAAACCAGCGTCCCCATTTTGATATTTTCATCAAAAGCTTCCAGGCCCAATAAGTCCGCCTTACAAGGGTAACTAGGAGGCCACAGGGAAGCGAGATGGTATAAGGCAAAATCGTATACATGCTTCCCCTCTACGGTAAGAAGATTACCCACTAGCCTCTAGTCAGCTCTGCTACCTACCGGCAGCTCAGCTTCAGCTGTAGGCGTCTCTGGCTCCAACCGGAAAAGGAAAGGAGGATCTTCAAGCTGTCCTCTCCCCTCTTATAGAGTTTTTGACATCATCAAGCGCCGCCTGAACGACCAGGGCCGATTGGTTCTTGACTTGGCCCCTCCCCCTAGCGTAGACCACGTTAACACACCTCCCCTCAGCCAGCGCCACGACTCATCACACAGGAAGCTCTGGTCCTGCCCCGGAAGAGCAAGCCCCAGCGCCCAGGGAAGCTCAACGAGGCGAGCTGAGTCTTTCAAAGAAAACAAAGTCTAGTCTGGCTACACAGGGTTATTGTGAGCATAAAATGAGATATTTGTAAAGCTCTTAGCATAGCGCCTGACGCATAGTAGGTGGTTAATGAATGCTTGCTCCCTTCTCCTTTGTAATGTGCTATAAGAATATGAATCCTCTTTTTTTCTTCTAGGCATGGAACTGGGCCCTGTGTTTTGTTTGTATTATAAGTTTTTGTCAAATTTCTTACAGTTCAATATAAAATTCCAAATGTTTTTATTAAAACTGGTATTGCAGAGGTGTTAGTTCCTTTAAACGGGTTCTCATTTTATCCTCACAACAACTCTGTGAGGTAGGTAATGTTACTATTTGCATTTTACAGTTGAGGAAACTGTACCAAACAGGTTAAGTGGCTTGCTCAGGATCGAGTGGTTAGTAAGTGTCTGAGCCTGGGTTTGAACTTGTGTCTTCCTAATTCCATATCTATTTGAAATTAAAAGCCCTCAGAAAGTAAAGCTAGAGGAGAAGGAATCAAAATCATATAGGATTGAAGTACAAATTCATGACCATCATTTTCCTGTTTGCTAATGGTGTTTGTCCTGAAGGTGTTTTAGTGATTTGCCTACAGAAGAGAATTTTATAGAACAGTACTTTTGATCAATCAAAAATCATTTTAGCTATGTGTAATAGTCTATAGACATTAAACGTAAGAGAGTAGATGGACAGTGACTTGTCCCAGAACCATTTCTATCTAAATTTAATTGAATGTGAAAATAGTAATGTATGATGCCTTCTTTTCATGGATTTTATTTTTATTACCTTAAATATGAATATTTCCATACAAAAGAGCAGAATATTGTTTATGAAAATATGAACTTCTGTTAAGTATAAATTAAATTTAACATGGTAGAAATGAAACTCCTTGCTTGTTTGTATTTGTGTCCCCTTCTGATCTTCCTTCTAGTTGCCAATGTGTAAATTTTTTTAATGTTTCGTTGACACTTTTTCTATTCTTTCTTTTTTTTTTGGCATCACTATTACTACCTCCCATTTCTCTCATCCACACCCCCTCCAACCAAGTAGCAGATTTCCTTTATAACAAATAATTTTTCTTCTTCTAGATAACCCTGCACTGTTCTGGTTCTCTAGACACATATCACTCTGGGGGAGCATTTCATTCAATTTGGCTGTATTCATCAATTTAGCTGTTGCTCTTTTCTATCCATTCGGAGATGATGGAGATGAAGGCAAGTTTCTGTATTTCTTTAAATAGTATATGTTTTTAAGTTCTGGAAAAAAGACTGTTAACAATTTTATTATTTATGATTTGAATTTAATATTCCACACATATACCATGGTGTGTGTGTGTGTGTGTGTGTGTGTGTGTGTGTTTGTGTGTTTGTGTTTTAGTTCCTAAAAGGGAACATAAATGCCTAGGCACAGTAAATACCAGATAGACATATAGGCCCTCTTATGCAAACTGCCACTTACCTGACCACCACAATTTCTTTAGGCTGTATCCTACTTTACCCCATTTCTCTGTATAGAATGGAAGGAGCTATGAAAACAGAGGGTGTTTGTATAAGTAGGGAATCTATGAAAGGGCTCTTTGATTGAAGTAAGAGCTTACTTAGCGAATGCTTCTCCTAGAGAAGGTGGAGATCCTAGGGGCTAAGACACATATAGCAAAGAGGGCCCAGGAGATGAAGGGGTAGAACACTGAACGAGCTCAACAATGGAAGACTGTAGATGGAGAGCGTAATGAGACAGAAATGATGTTGATGTAACCACTGAAGCAGCAGTGATTGCTGGGCCAGGCAGAGAGCAGTTAATGAAGGTGCCTTTAGAAACATCAATCAAATATTTCTTAAGCCCCTACTCTGTGGCAGGCACTGTGCTAAGTGCTGGAGAAACAGAAAGTGGCTGCCCTCAAAAAGCTCACAATCTAATGGCAGAGACAATATGCCAATATGTATATATAATGCAAATCATACAGGATAAATAGAAACTACTCAATAGAGGAAAGGCACTAGAATTAAGAGGGGTTGGGGAAAGCTTCCAGCAAAAGATGGAATTTTAGTTAGGACTTAAAGGAAGCCAGGGAGAGCAGTAAATGGAACAAAGACGGGAGAGCATTCCAGGCATGGAGGACAGCCAGAAAGAGTGCCTGGAGCTGAGAAATGAAGTGTCTTATTTCCAGAGCAACCAGGGGCCTGTGTCACTGGGTTGCAGAGTACATGTTGGTGAGAAAAGTAAAAGAAGCCTGGAAAGTTAGGAGGGGTCTAGGTTATGAAGGGCTTTGAGTCTCAAATAGAGCAATTTTCATTTGATCTTAGAGGCAATAGTGAACCACTGAAGTTTATTTACTGGTGTGAGTGTGTGTGTGTGTGTGTGTGTGTGTGTGTGTGTGTGTGACATGATTAGACCTATACTTTAGGAAAATCCCTGTGTAATAGTACATGTTAGACAAGTCCTGCCTGACCTGTATTACATTTATCTGCAGTACATATGTGAAAAAGTGTATGTATAAGTTTGTAGTTGCTAGGGTAATTTGTTACATGTCAGTAGGGGTGAGATAACAGGGTGGAAGTGTGATCACACAAATATAAACTAGGCCTGGGGAAAACAAGAATTACAAAATATTCTGTTTTTTTAAAATGTCTTATATCCAAGATTTTGGGGAAAACATAAAAGTTATTTTGGTTTCCATTTTTTAATGGTAATAAAGTTTCTTCAGAGGGGCATCTGTTCTATAGTTCCTAAATATCATTTTTTAACTAGAATTTTCTGGGGAGAAATATATATAACAATAATGCTAAATTAGGAAATAAGTAGGTATGTCTTATGAATTACAATATATACCAAATTTATTATTTTAAAAGATTCAAAAGAGTCAAAGATGTTGTCAAGTTAGAAGCACTTGAGAGAGGAACTAGACTTTTTAAGGGTTTATTACTGAAACACAAGATCACCTGGATAAAATAAGCTCAAAATAACAAAATCTCAGAGTTAGAAGGAACCCCAGAGGCCATCTAATCCAGCCTGTACTTTACAAAAATCCCTCTACAGCATATCTAAAAATGATCATGTGACTTTTTCTTGGAAACCTTGTGTGAGGTTATTTTAGTGGGGAGGATTCTGGAGCTTGAATGATTGAAAATTCTGGTTACACAGTTAAACACACACATGCAAAGGAAGGCAGAGAAAATTGCTAATTCAAGGGCTTTCAATGCTTGGTTTTCTGTCTCCCCTCAGCAAATGTTGGGAACACTGGAAGCAGACTATCTAAGATTTAGATGTTAGTTTTACTGTCATGTTAAAATTGCAGATATTCTTAAGGGGATAGCAAACTGAGGCAGTCAACTGACAATCTAAAGACCTTGTAGTAGTTTTTCATAACCATTCTGATCTTTATCATGCTGAACTTGTACCGTCTTTGAAATTGCTTGGTCCACCCTTAATCCAGCCTATCTTTGACAAATAAATACCCTCTAAAACATTCCTAGGGTTAAGTGGTCATCTAGCCTGTGCTTGAGGATCTGTAGCGATAAGTACCTTGTTGTCTCTTGAGGCAGCTCACACTAATAAAAGCTTGGATACTCGATGAACTCAATGAATGTAAAATTGAATTGCTGGTTACAGTTTGTCTTGCTTGACCATAATAGCACACATCAGATGGATTACATTTTTGTTATTAATCTTGAGATTGAAATTAAACCTCCTAATGAGACATGCATAACAGAAAGATTTAGCAAATCATTCTTATAGAGAAGCAAAATATCTCATCTGAGCAATTCTTAGACCTAATAGATGCTTCATTAACCAATGAATGTTAACAGCATGGAATTAATTATGTTATCTTATAAATTTAAGAATGGTAATTGTTATAAAAAGTTTCTTCTTTAATATAGAGTATTGATTGAAATTATTATGAAAATGTTATATGGTTTGATTTAATCTAATATATTAAAAATGGAATAATAAATGAAATAACACTATCTTGTTTCTTTCTTAGTTTAAAAAAATTCTATCTTACAGGTACACTTTCTCCCTTGTTCTCAATCCTGCTTTGGATAGCAGTCGCAGTTTGTACATCCATGCTGTTTTTCTTTCCCAAACCTGTTGGTATTCGACCATTTCTTGTGTCTATAATGCTCAGATCTATATATACAATAGGACTTGGGCCTACATTGATACTTCTTGGGGCTGCTAATGTAAGTACTTAAACTAACAATGTTCAAATTAAACAAATATTACTGTAAAAATGCAAATATATACTTTGGTATATGTGATATAATGATTTTCCATTCATCTGGAACCCATATAACCATGAAGGAAAAGTTAGGGAAAAAAAGATTCAATTATTTTCATTAAAGTTTTAGGGTTTGGTATATCTTATCACATGATAATAAAGACAAGAAGGTTGTCATAATTTAACTGATTATACATCAATTAACAAATTATGCAGTTTAGAATTCTCCATCTAGGAAAGCTAAAGGTGAAATTTGAGCAAGGTGAATTTATAACTACTTCACATAGTATTGGCAGAAGATGTAAATGGATTCAAAATAGATTTGGACATATCCGGAATATCCAAGAGAAACTGCCATGTATTCTCACAGCATGTCCTTTGGAGTTATTTTTGTCAACCAAGGCCCAGGCTGGATAAACCATGATTCTGACTCAATCAAGCAATTCCCATGTTTCTATTTTTTTTTTGGACTTTAAGCACAGGCACAGTGTAGTAAATGAGAACATTTAATCAGTCACCAGAACAACTTATTCTTCGATTCTTGCAGATAAAGATTTTATGCAATATTAATTATCATCATTCACTTGGATTAGTGTAATTATTCAAGCAGAAAATTACCTAATAACAGAAGGGAAGATGGAGGAAATAAGCATTTATATAGCACCTACTATGTGCCAGGCACTTTGCTAAGCACTTTTTACAAATATTAACTCACTTCATGCTCACACCATCTCTATGAGGTAAGTACTGTTATGACCTCCATTTTGCAGTTAAGGAAACTGAGGCAAAGTACAGGTTAAGTGACTTTCCCAAAGTCACATTGCTAGTAAGTATCTGAGGCTGAATTTGCAGTCAGATCTTCCAAACTCTTGGTCCAGTGCTTTATCCACTATGCCATCAACAATCCCGTGCTAACTATCTCTATGTGAAGATCTGGACCATTGGTTAATCCCACCAAATTTTTGGTATTAGATATTTGTGTTTCCATGAGCTCTTATTTTATCTCTTATCTACCATTCTTTCTTCATGACCCATCCAGCATCCTTTGGTAGAACTTAACCTGTTTTTGATTCACCTCCACTGCTGGCCTTTTGGAAGAGCTTTTCATTTGTCATCCAGACTTATGCATCATGGAAATGTTTTCCTGAGTAGCATTTTTCAGAACTAAGTAGGAGTAAATTATTTCTAAAGCAGAATGATTGTTTTTTCTGTTAGTCGCCAAGGCCGATTATGGTTATTGTTGGGCTATTATTACTTTTTAAAGTTAAACTAATATAAAGGAAGGGTTTTATCACTTTAATGCATACTAATGTATAGGATATCCCAAAAGCCTTAGTATAGTTTTAAGCTTTAATAGGTATTTTACTTTGTGATTTAATTTGTTTGTTCATTTGTTTTTCACAGTAAGCAATACAGTTTCCTCCATAGAAAAAGGAGAATAATAGTAAATGGTCATAGACATCCTTTCCAGGCTTTGCTTTATTCAGCATTCTTCATACATTTTAAAAATACCCAGTATTTACAGCACTGTTCTAGGATCTGGGGAGGATTTGAATTTTAGAGTAAAAAAAATCCCTACCTTTGTAGAGCTTATCGTCATATAGAAAGATAAAACAAAATTAGATAATTATGATATGCAGCATCATATAATAAATACATTAGAAATTTTGAAAACAAAGTACTACATGAAGCCTGGTGGGAGATGGTCTTTATCAATCAAAGGAATCATGGAAGATTCATGAAGGGATATAGTATATGTTTTGGGCTTTGAAGGTTAATAATAACGTATGAGAGGAGGAAGTTAACACATTATAAGCAAAGCAAACATGATGAGCAAATGCACAAAGGTAAGAGAGCCTGTTCAAAAAGCCAAGAGTGGTACAGTGTGACAGGATTGTAGAGTGATGTAGAAATTAATAGCATAAGGCTAGAAGAATTGCATGGAAGCATGTTCTGGAAGACACTGAATACTGGCAAAAGGAATTTCAGTTTTATTCTATAGAGAACAATTTAATTTTGAGTAGAGATGTGACATGATCAGATATATGCATAAGAAAATTACTCTAGTAGCCATTTAAATGATAGAAGTGGATAGAAGAGAAAATAAAGATTGAAATCACTATTATAAGATTGTTGCAGAAATTCAGACAAGTGGTAATGGGGGCAATAAATGAGAAATTTTGCTGAGATAGAATCAGCAGGGATTGGTAACTAAATACTAGAAGTAGGGAAAAGGCAAGTGTCAAAGATAATTTTCAGATTTCTAATATTAAATATTAAAACCTTGTTAAACATATTATATTACTGACAACTTTCTAGTCATGGAAAATACTTCTTCCCCCTTAGGGAGAGATAGGGAAAATGTGAATTTTTAGGAAAATTGATACATATATAATGTTTGTTGTTTTTTAGTTCTCTTATAGTCCTAAAGCTGTAATTTAGTCAGAAAATCATCCTGTTGGTATATGAAATATAAAAGTATACTTTGCAAATTTACTGTTAATTACTTCTTGTTTTAAATGAAGCTATAGACTATTAAAACTTAAAGAATTTAATATCATTGTGTAATTTTTGCTAGTTTATGAAAAGAAGACCGAAATGTGAGAAGAGTTATCAATAGCAGAGTAGAGATATCACAGTGTACTGTAGTGGGAAAAAAACCCATTGGACAGGCAAATATATCTGATCTCTACTGCATGTAAATTTACTAAGTGACATTAAGCAAGTCACTTCTCCTTTCTTGAGGTAAAAAAATTTAGTTCCCTCATCTGTAAATTAGGGATAATAATATTTGCCCTGCCTATATAACAGAGCTGTTATAAAGATTAAGAAGGTGAGATGTCAGAATACTTGGAAAAATTGTGAATTACTGTGTAAATATAAGATAAAATTATTAATGTTATAATAAATAGAGCAATTGAATTTTAGGGACCCAATGTGACTGAGTTAATGAAGCCCAGAAACATCTACTGTCAAATAAAACCCATAGCGTCAAGAAAATTTTTTAATAAAAAGAGCTGAAGAGAGGGGAAAAATAAACATATACCAAAGCTATAATTTTTGGCACTTGAAATTGTTTAGTTGGTCCCATTTCTTAACTAGCTCTATCAGCAATTTGCTGCTTCTTCTGATGCTTCTTTTATCATCTTCTTTACAGACTTCTGAAAGCTAAACGGTTGGTCAAATTGAAAAAAGGTTCATATTAGTTTATAACTTAATTTGGTGAAAATCTTGTCAAATATAGATACATTTCTTTCAAATGCTGCAAAAGACGGAGTCATTTGAAGCAAGAGTCAAGTAAGAAGAATCAGAGACAGTTGTACAAAGCTCATATCACCATGCTTTAGAAATCATATGCCTTTATAGAATCCTGGAATGCATTCCTGGATCAAATTGGTGAAGTTGTTCTGTAACATAGGTGTGTGTAGGGAGTGAGCCAGATGTTCCCTCAAGGGGAAGGACCAATGGGAATGCTCCCCCCCAGATGTGCCGACATACTTGGCCCATGCTTTGTTCATGCTTAGTGTCTGTACCCTGAAAACACTTTAAAGCCCCTGTCTAATGGCAAATCCCAAGTATGCCCCAATCAGCTAGAGTAATGGTGCTATAATAAAATGTTGACTTTTCATACTATTGTCTTTGAATGTTGGATCCAAAAAGTATAGTGATTTAAATTGGTCAGCCATGAAATTCTTTGCATTTCTTACACCGCAAGTCTGTTTTGTTTTTTAGTTTTATTGCTACATTGTTGTTTGTTTTATTAATACCTTTTATTTTCATGTCAGTCTTCTGAAATATTATTCCCCCTTCAACCTAACTCCCATAAATCTTCCTTCTTATAATTGGAATTAGGGATTATATTTAGAAATTCACTTATTTTTTAAAATTCTAAAATTTTATATGAGTATATGACTTGCCTAACAAATATCTGTGCAGGGATTTATGAAGAAATTGGCCTTATTATTTTCAGGTATCCATATGAATTTAGAAGACGTTCTCACATAATTAAGTACCCAACCTGTTTAAAAAGTCCCTATTTTGGTTGTTTTTGTCCTTTGCATTCATTGTTAGCTCTAGCTCATTGTGGACTTTATCATTCTTACATTAGCATTGTAAAGATCATGGCATTCTTTTTTTAGTCATTATTAGTTATCTGCCCTCATATCCATCTTTTGTGTGTTTGTTTTAACCATGACTTGATCTTTTTCAAACATTTAAATCATTTTATGTGTTCAGAATTTTGTTCTTTTAAACATGCTAGACTCCTTGAGGAAACCTCCCATGTATAATTTTAGGCCTTTGGGGTCCTGCCTATCCTTTCTTTAAATTTTTTGAACATTTTCCTTGAATTCAGAATATATGTCATATTATATTATAACAGTTTTCCTCCCCACTTCTTTATCACAAGTTTTAAAATGGCATGATCAATTCCCTCCAAGCTATTCATCATTTCTATCTTAGTAATTTGTCCTCAATGTTGTTTAGATTCGGGTCCAGACTAGTAGTTTCCCTCACTGCTTTTTCTGCTTTTTGAAGACTAAAATAGCATAAAAGCATGTCAGATCTTTGTTGGGTACTCTGCTTTTCACAATGAAAGCTGCAGCAGATGTTTGGAAAGCTGAAGTCTTCACTGCTACTTTATTGTGCCTCTGTGCCAACTTTGTGAATTGTATCCAGGGCTTCCTTCATAGGCTTCATAAACCTGGGCTGACCTCCAGGCTACAAGGAGACACTGGAGGACTCTACTAGTAGAGTATTAGAGTAATGCATGTAGTTATTTGTTCAAAGCCTCATATACTGATTTACTTGCATTGTTAATAAAAACAAATGTCTACTATTCTTCATCTTCTGTATGACCTCATATTTCACAACTTATATTCAGAGTTTTTATTTTCTCCAGCTTTTGGTGTTTCTATAAACTTGGTTGAAGTACTATTACACATTTCATGATTTCTCTCCGAATGTAATCTCAAAGTACCGAATTACATGTAACAGTACTTCAGTGATTCCTCCTTATGCAGATATACCCATTAATTTATGTTCTTACTCTTTTAAAAAATATTATTTATTTATTATTTTAGTTTTCAACACTGATTTCCACAAGATTTTGAGTTACAAATTTTCTTCCCATTTCTACCCTCCTCCCCCCATTCCAAGATGGCATATATTCTGATTGCCCTGTTCCCCAGTCAGCCCTCCCTTCTGTCACCCCACTCCCCTCCCCATCCCCTTTCCCCTTTCCCCTTACTTTCTTGTAGGGCAGGATAGATTTTTATGCCCCATTCTCTATATATCTTATTTCTCAGTTGCATGCAAAACAACTTTTTCTTTTGAGCACCTGATTTTAAAACTTTGAGTTCCAAATTCTCTCTCCTCTTCCCTTCCCACCTACCCTCCCTAAGAAGGCAAGCAATTCAACATAGGCCACACATGTATCATTATGTAAAACCCTTCCACAATACTCATGTTGTGAAAGCCTAACTATATTTTGCTCCTTCCTATCCTGTCCCCCTTTATTCAATTTTCTCCCTTGACCCTGTCCCTTTTCAAAAGTGTTTGCTTTTGATTACTTTCTCCCCCTATCTGCCCTCCCTTCTATCATCCCCCTTTTCTTATCACCCTTTTCCCTACATTCCTGTGGGATAAGATACCCAATTGAGTGTGTATGTTATTCCCTCCTCAAGTCTAATCCGATGAGAGCAAGATTCACTCATTCCCCCTCACCTGCCCCCTCTTCCCTTGCAACAGAACTGCTTTTTCTTGCCACTTTTATGTGAGATAATTTACCCCATTCTATCTCTTATGTTCTTACTCTTAAAACAGCTTGCTCACAGAATGTCTGCTGAGAAAAATAGCATTATGCCCTTAAGTAACTTCAAAATTTCCCACCATTACTAAGTACAGCATAGAAAAAAGATGACTCTTAGACCTGGTAGGAACCTTGAAAGTTATCATCCTCCTTGTTTTGTAGAGAAGAGTAAAAAGGCCCAGGAAGCTCAATCAATTTATTAAAGGAAACCTGCAACTAAGGGGCAAAGCTGGGATTAGAAACAAAATCTCCTGATTCTTATTTCATTATTGTTTCCATCATCTCTTTTATAAGTCCTATAAAATGGATGTAAATGTGCTATATACAATTGTTACAAAGAACCCAGTATAATAAAATATAGCTCAAATGTATCATTAACCCAATAAAATTAATATACCAATTATGATAAGCATTTAATCAACAATTTTGTTGTCCCTTGATTTAGAAGATTTTTGAAGTTTTAAAAAGATTTTATTTCATGTTGTCTCTCTCTTTTAGTACCTGCTTGAGACTAAAAATATCAAAAGCCACATTAAAGGAATAGATGTATAAGAGAGGTAGGAAAGGAGGGTGTTATACTTCTTTGCCTTTGTCATGGCAGGGATGTTTGTGAGCTATTATGTCAGCTTGTAGGAATCACTGTTATTGCTGTCCTAAAAATATTTGACCTTCCCATTGCAAATGATTCCCGAGAAATGAGCATTGGGAATTGAATGATAGGTATTAGCAATTAATCATGGTGCTCATGATGACAACAGTTATATAGCACATTAGTGTTAACAGGGCAGCTAGGATGCTCAGTAGGTAGTGCGCTGGGCCAGGAATCAGGAAGACCTGAGTTCAAATCTGGCCTCAGACATTTACTAGCTGTATGACAATAAGCAAGTTACTTAACCTCTGTTGGCCTTAGTCCACTGGAGAAGGAAATGGTAAGCCACTCCAGTATCTTTACCAAGAAAACCCCATGGACAGGATAGTACTTGGGGTCATGAAGAATCAGTCACGACTAAAAAACTACCAATTACTGTTAACAAAACTCTAACAAAAGTCTAACCACCTCCAGAAACTATTACTCACTCTGCTTTGTGTATTTTTCTGTGGGGCTTGGGAGTCAGAAGAGAGGCAGAGGTTTAGAGCTATGATTTGTATATGTGAAACTCTCAGTATGGAAACTTTCTCTACCAATAAAAATTGATAATTCATTGGTAATTAATAATTTTAGAGGACTGTCTGAGGACTGAGTTTAAATGATTTGTCCATGGTCACACAACTAGTGTGTGTCTGAGACAGAACCTGAGAACAGCTTTTCTGACTCCAAAGGCTGGCCCTCTATTCACTATGCTGCTCTGCCTCTCCCGTTGCTCATAGTAGGTATTTAATAAATGTCAAATTGAATTGGATTAAATGATGTTTTACTGTGTATGTATATGTTGTTTCCCGTGTTACAACATAAACTCCTTGAGTGTAGGGGTAGTTTCTTTTCTGTCTTTGTGTCCCTGTTAATTAGCATAGTGTCTGGCAATAGTAGGTATTTATAAAATGCTTGTTGATGGATTGACAACAAAAAATTTTGGCAATGGATAGAGCATTGGATCTGTAGTCAGCAAGACTGGAATTCAAATCTAACCTCAGGCACGTCTCAGCTGTGTGACCTTGAGCAAGTCACTTTACCACTGTCTTCTGCCTCAGTCGCCTCATCAGTAAAACGGGGATAAACAGCACCCAGCTCCCAGGATTGTTGTGAGGTTAAAATTAAATCATATCTGTAAAGTGTTTCACAAACTTTTAAAGTATTGTATAAATGCTAGCTTTTATTATTCAAAGAAGAAAAACAATATTTCTTTCTTCTAAGTAGCTTGTCACATAATAGGGGGAATAAAGGCATGTATGTCAGTATGTTTGACATAAGGTAAAATGTGAGGACAAAAGAGATGTCTAAAGAGTGTGCTCTATCCATTACAAGGAAGGAGAAATGCTTTCCTTCTGAGGGAATCAAAGAAGGCTTCAAGGAGGAGGCTGTTTTTTCCATAAATGCAAAGTATTCATGCTTTCACCAATACTTTGTATTTATTAATTGCTTAATGAGTAGGTATATTTACTGTGTTGTGTAGGATACTAGAACTGTTGATCAACGAACCTTTAGTTAGCACCTACAGTATACCAGACACATAGATTTTGAAGTTCCAAATGATGTAATACTGTGCTTAATTTATTAAAAACAACTTTCAATATAATAAAATTCTAGAATTAAAAAAATTAGACAATTCCTCAGAGTTTATTGCAAGCCCAATATACGAATGTGCTACACGTCACTTATCAATATGAAGTTGCAAAGGATATGAGATATATTTGTATGTACGAATATATATTTCTGTATATGATATATAAATAGAGTTATGTATAAGCATTGTTTAAGAGGTCATATAATGAGAAATAAGAAGATAAAATGATAATCATTAAATGATGAATTACTTTTGACAGTATCTCCCTATTTATGTGAAGAGTAATAGAATGCAATAGATCTTGTTTTTTTCTCCCCTTTAGCTTTGTAATAAAATAGTATTTCTGGTAAGCTTTGTTGGAAATCGTGGAACATTCACTCGTGGGTACCGAGCAGTTATCATGGACATGGCCTTTCTTTACCATGTAGCTTATGTCTTGGTCTGCATGCTGGGTCTTTTTGTCCATGAGTTCTTCTACAGTTTCTTGGTGAGTATCTATCTAAAAAAGTGTCTGATTTATGTACATAATACTCTCTCTTATTCCTATATGTGCATATGATCTAGATTTATCTCTCTATATATACATACACATCTCTATATATGTACATATATACCTATATCATGTACACATAGGTATCAGTTTCTATATCACCTGTTTCTATTTCTTTTTCATCAGGCCCGACAGTCTATCCTAATCATGGATACTTATAGAACAAAAATAGGAGCTCTTGTTCTCATCAGGGTCTTTTTCTCCGAGAAACTACTATAGAAGTTACAACCATTTAATTCTAAGAATCAGCAAAGTACTTTACCTCTGTGCTGAATTTATTTGATGTGCAATTTGTCTTTGTATTCTATCATATTAGCACAGTGATTTACACAGTCTGTGCTAAATAATTGTTTGAATTGCGTTTACTTCCAATTTCATACTCCCTTTTCCATTTAGAAAGATTCTATGATAGAATAGAAGATATAGAACTTTGAAAAGAAAGGTATTAGAATTTACAAGTTTATTTGAATTCTTTATGTTTTATAGTTTACAACAATAATACAGGTGTATAAAGTTTTACATATTTTTAATATACAAAATAACTATGAAGATATCATTTAAAAAACCCTGTTGAGTGGAAATAACACAAAACCATAATGAATGAATTTGCTAATTATCCATCATTTCTATATATACTGGCATGCATTCTCTCTTTTAACTATAACACATATTTTACAAGTATACATAATGAAATTAAAGAATAATCTTTTGTTTAGGTAAAAACATTATTTAAACCCAATATTGGGATTGTTATAGTTTTGTATGTTCTTTCTCAGTTGACTAGATTGTTTATCAAACCAATTTAGTATATTATCATGAGTTTTATTAGATTTATTCTTAAAGGAAAATATTAAAATTTCTTATATTTTACAGTATATAAGATATTTTGGATCAATATTTTTCCTAGGATTTACTAGGATGATTCCACCTACTATTTGTATGCTATTCTCATGTTTATTTATTCCTCTCTTATTCTATTATATTTTTAGCTTTTTGATTTGGTATACAGAGAGGAGACTTTGCTCAATGTTATAAAGAGTGTCACCCGAAATGGTCGCTCCATTATTCTGACTGCAGTCCTCGCTCTCATCCTCGTCTACTTGTTCTCCATTATTGGATTCCTGTTTTTGAAAGATGACTTTATCATGGAGGTGGATAGGCTGAAAAACAGAACACCTATTACAGGTATTTCTTTTACCACTAAATCACTCTTCTGATGGAAGAATATTACTCCTCTGTAGCTTGTTAACTATATTATAGATAAAAGCTAATGGGTAAAATTTTTGTTTTTTATTTCTCTGGAAACATGAATTTATTCAATGCTGAAAGACTGCTGACAGACTCTGCCTCTCTGTATAAAGATAAGGAGACAGAGGAGGAGAAGAAAAGAAAGCAGGAAAGCTAGAGAGATACAGAGAGAGAGAAGGTGGAGGAAAGCTAGAGAGCCACAGAGAGAAAGACAGAGAGACAGGGAAAAAGAGAGAAATGGGGGTTGGGGGCAGGCAGGCATCGATAGAGGGCACTTTGGACATGGTTCTGGACCTGGCCCTTGAAGCCAGAAGAAGTGAGTCTGCCTCAGTTTCAGAAGTTGGGATTAGGTGTCATATACAAGGAAACTTAAGAAGGCCGATGTCTCTGGATCATGGACTTCATAGAGGAGAGTGATGTGTAAGAAGACTGTAAAGGCAGGAAGGAGCAAAGTTGGGAAGAGATTTAAATGTCAAACAAAGCATTCATATTATTACCTGGGAGTAATAGAGAGCCATTGGTGACTTGGTCAGATTTACATATTAGGAATATTACTTTGGCAACTCAGTGGAGAGTAGTTTGGAGGGAGGAGAGATTTCAGATAGGAGAGGTTATTGCTGTAGTCCAGATATGCGGTGATGAGAACCTGTGTGACTGGTGGCAGTGTGAGTGGAAAGAAGGGGACATATATGAGAAATGTTGTGAGGGTAGAAACAATAACTTGGCAATAAAATTGAATATGTGGAGTTAGTGTGAGAGAGATGTCAAGAATGACATTGAGGTTGTTAATCTAAGTGCCTGGGAGGATGGTAGTATCCTCAAGGAAGTAGAGAAGAGAAGAAGGTTTGGGGGACAAGATAATTAGTTCTGTTTTGGATAGAGTGAGTTTGTTTAGTAAGTGTCTTGGATACTTACTAGCTATGTGACCCTGAGCAAGTCAATTAACCTTTTTGTTTCTTGGTTTTATCATCTGCAAAAGAGGAATATAATATTACCTACCTCATTGGGTTGTTGTGGGGATCAATTAGGTTAATATATTTAAAGCCCTCTGCAAACCTTAAAGCACTATATAAATGCTAATTATGCTGCTGCTGCTGCTGCTGAAGATGATGTTGGAGATGCCAGGCTTGAACTCAGCATAAAGATTAAGGATAGATTTATAGATCTAGGAATCATCTGAATAGAGAAATAAGTTTACACATGGTAGTTAATTTTACAAGTGAAATAGTAGTGAAGAAAAGAGGGACCAGGACAGAGACTCTTGGGACATTTGTCATTGGTGAACATAACCTGGATGAGAACCAGCAAAAGATACTGAGAAGCAGGAATTAGGTAGGTCACAGACTGTTGTTATTTTTGTCTTTGTATCCCTTGTACCTAGCACAGTGCCTAACACATAGTAAATAACAAGTGTTTATTAAGTTAATGACTGACTGGATGTTGCATTCCTTATCTTCTGTACAAGTTATTTCCCTGATTTATTTGAAGAAAAAAATTGTCCTAAAAGACTTGCATTTCTTATCTAATAGTGAATTAGAATTTGCTTAAAGGTCTCCAGAATATTGGAAAGTCAAAAAACTTCTTAGATTTGTAGCTTGATCAAGTCAGCATACTCAATGTAGAATCTGATAAATGAATCAATGAGTGAGTGATAAACCATTTATTAAGTATTTATGTGCAAAGGCACTGGGCTAAGCACTGGGAATACCAAAAGTAGACATGGCACTCCTTGCTCTCCAGAAAGTTACATTCTAATGGAGGAAGACATAATATGAAGGTGAGCAGAGATGTGGGGGTATGAGTATGTCAGCATGGTTTGGAAATTGCCAAGAAGTGATGTGGAAGACTGGTTCTGGGCAATATAAGGTGAAAGCTCACCCATCAGAGCCCAGGGACCCAGAGAGTAGAGTCCAGGTAGTTCATGTGGGTGGGCATTGAGAAAGACAGCTAGGATACATTTAAAATATGTATCATTTCTTTTGTGAATATGGTTATATCTTTAAACAAACTTCATTATTCTGTTCTAGAAAGGAAATAACCTTGTTTGATGATCACTAATATCAGGGGCAGCATGAAAGGAGACATATATTTGCCAAAAGTATTCACTTTTATTGTGTCGGGCAGCCAATGTAGAGTTGAAATTGAGGAAGGATTCCTTATAGATGGTGAGGCCCTCCTGGTGTTTTTAGTTTGTTGATGACATAAGATCTTGTTGATTATATCAAGACCAGGAACTTTGCAGAGCTTCCTGGAAAAGATCCAGAACCAATCAAAACCTAACCATGCACATGGGAAAAACTAAGGGAGTGGAGAATGCCTGCTGTCCAGAATATGGCATACAATTAAACCTAGGGCTTTAACCAGTTTTGTCTCATGGACTCTTTGACAGCCTGGTCCAAGGGGTCTTGTGGACCCTCTTTGAGAATAATGTTTTTGAATAATTGGAAAAAAGGAAGGAAGGAAAGAAGAAACGAAGGAGAGAGGGAGGGAGGTAAAGAAGAAGAGAGGGAAGAAGGGAAAGGAGGGAGAGAAGGAGAGAAAGAAAAAGGGAGAGAGGCAAGGAAGGAGGGAAAAAAGGAGAGAAGGAAGGAAGAAAAAAGAAAGAAATGTATTACTATGGTACCCTCATGATATCAGTAGAAAATGAAGAAGCCCCTTGGCATGTTGGATGGAACCTCTCCCCCCATTGTGAACTTATGGAAGTACAAGAGTCACATAGGGCAGGAATAGATGATGGATATTCACCTTTGGAGAGTATTCACATCAATGACATCTCAGATTCACTTGAGTATTTGCATGTATTTTGAATATGAACCATATTCTATAGGAACAAAATTACCTTCTAGTTAATACATGATATGAAATGATGGGAAAAAATCAAGTTCTTTAACAAAATCACTTATGAATTTTTATTGAGAGAGCTGGTGAGGAATGAAAAACATATGCAAACAGCATGAATAGGTAAGCTAATATTACTAATAGAATGAGAACTTTTGTATGATCGCATATGTGAGACCAAGACGTAGCATGTATTGCTTGAGTTTCTGAAACAATAGTTTGGTTTAGACATATTAAAAATGTTAACCCTGATGGTATGTACAATAAGTTTCAGGCTTTAATTAATCATTCAATAAGCAAAGCACTTATTTATCAGACACTATGCTGAGCCACAAAAATAATGAAGTAATTCCTATGTGCGAGGAGCTTATATTAAAATGTAGTGACAAGGGTGTGTGTGGGGTGGGGTAGGAGGCATGATTATATGTCACATGAGTCTGGAAAGATAGGTTGGGCCAATGTGTGATCTTTTAAAAGATAAACAGAGGAGTTTATGTTTTATCCTACAGGCAATAGTATGCTGTGGACTTGATTAAGTAGAGGAGTGACATGATTAGAACTATGCTTAAGGAAAAGCAAATGAGAAACAGTGTGTAGGAAGGATTGGAAGTGGGAGAGACACCAAAACCAGTTAGGGGGCTAGTACAATAATAGAGTAAATAAGTGATTAAAACCTGAAATAATGTGGTAGCTATGTGCTGTGTGAGAGTACAGAAGGAACCAGATTCAAGAGAAGCTGTGGAGGTAGAAATGGCAAGATCTGGCAACTAATTGGATATGTGGAGTAGAAGAGAGCAAGGAGCCAATGGTAATGCCATGCTTATGAATCTGGGAGGCTGTAAGGATGATGGTTCCTTTAACAGAAATAGGGATGTTTGGAGGTAAGAGTTTTAAGAAAAGATAAGTTTTAGATGTGAAATTGAGGTATTTCTGGGCCATCAAGTTTGAACATGTCTAGAAGGCAGTTGGTAATGTGGAACTGAAGTTCTGGTCTAAGACTGAGGATGAATATATAAATTTGTGAATCATCTACATAGAAATAATTGATCTATTAAGGAGCTGTCGCGATTACTAAGAGATGGTGTAGGAAGAGAAGATAGCAGGGTGTAGGATAGAACCTTGTGAAACTTCTATGTTTAGGAGATATGACATGGATAATGGGCCAGCAATGGAGATTGAGAAGAAGCAGTAAGATGCATAGGAAGAGAACCAGAAGAGAGTAGTGTCATGAAAAACCAGAAAGGAAAGGGTATCCAGGAGAAGAGGGTGGTCAGCAGTATCTTAATGAAGCAGATAGGTAGCAAAGGATGAGGCTTAAGGGGAAAAAAAAACATTGGCAATTCAGTAATCATTATTAATTTTGGAGAGAATAATTTCAGTTGAGAGTGATTAAGTCAGAAGGCAGATTGCAAAAGGTTGAGGAGTGAGGAGGAGGAGAAGCAGTGAAGGCTATGTGTGTTGATGGCTTTTTCAAGGAATTTGAGAAAGATAGGAGAGAGAGAAGTTGATAACTTGAAGGTATGGTAGGATCTTGTGAAGTTAGGTTTTTTTAAAGACGAAGTAGAATTGGTATATTTAAAATAGATAGGAAAAGATTGAGGATTTATGAGAGTAAGTAGAAGATTGAGGGTGAATTCTGTTGGAGAAGATAGGAGGGGCTAGCATCAAGTAGACATGAAGAAAGGCTGGACTTGATAAGGGGAAGTAAGGATAGATAATATCAAGAGGTTTTTGAGATGAAAAGTATTAGAAGAAGGATCTCATGTTGAATTTTTTCAATTTTTCTCAGTTTCTCAATTTTCTCAGTAAAATAAGAAGCAAGGTCCCCAGCTTGGAAGGGAGGTGATGGTTAAAAGGGAATGGGAATGTGGAGGACTTGAGGAAGGAAGAATAGGTTTGGAATAGCTCCTGTGAGGAATGAAATAGAGAATCAATTAGAGAATAATAGACTGCCTTGCAATAATGAAGGCATAGTTGAGGTCAGATGATATTAATTTGTAATGTTACCACTCAACACAATTGTGAGATTCCTACAGCTCTATTCTGCATCTTGTGCATAGGAACGAGAAGGCAGATGATGGGAATGATCCATGGTTTGGAAAGAGATGGACAGCAAGAGAACAAAGAGGCATGGGTATTTTATTTAAAATATTGAACACTGTCATACATAATTTAGTTTGTTTCAAATAACTGGACAGAATGTGAAGAATAAAGTTCTGGTTAGAAAGGAAGGAAAATACTTCTGGGTCATGTGAACAACAAGATGGAAGACCAGGCATTTTCTCTGATCTCAGACCTCTCCAAAACATGATTTATGCACCAAAGATAAAACAACTGTAGCTATTTCCATGGTCTAGGACCACCGAATATATAAAAGAAGATTAAAAAATAACACAAAAAACCATAAACTGAAGGTCACTGACCCTAAGCTCTCAGCTCCTCTCCCCTACCTCCCATACCACTCCTACCTTCAGTGAGGTTGCATCAGTAGACTCAAGGACCTTAGGACTTGCAATAAAATCCCCCCACCCCCACTTTTCTCAGTGCCAGTGGCCTAGCTCCAGGCTGCAAAAGTTTACTCTGAGACAGTCAGTGCCCCTGCAGCCCTTTAAGAGCAAAAGCATGCTGGCAGCTGCAGCTACACTGGCAGCAGACAATCCTTGCTGCACTAGTGTTGCAAAGCCCTGACCTACTTGGGCCGGGGCAGACAACCCTATAAGCACCGGCGTCGGCTCTCTGAACTGCCATCGCCACATCAGAGAACTGAAGAACAGAAGGAGTGGGGCGGAACACCAGGTGAGGGTACTATGTGTGTAGGGAGCCATGCAGTATTCCACTAAGCCTGAGGAAAATAGCTCAGCATCCATCTGGGGTCAGTTCTATCCACCTAAAAGTCACTTGGGATGGAGACCTTGCCTGGTGAAACCTGAATTACCCAGCATGGGAGATTCTTTGATCTCCAACTCCCAAGAAGCCACAATCAGAGAGGACTGAATCAGAAAGTATACAATAGGAGAAAGTTCAGTGGGCTACTGATGGGCATAGTCACCTGGAAAGCTCTTCAGGTTCAGAATGAAAAGACTGGGATTCCCCTAGGTCTGGAATTCCTGACCTGGTTATTCCACTGCAGGCTTGAGACTGGCCTGGGGGCTAAAATTGAGAGACCCAACACTTTTCTTCTACCCGCCCCCACCGAACACACACACATACACACACACTACTTCACTTATAGGGCACATTAAATAGCTGCTGTGTGCTTCTGTACTTCCTTGCTCAGTATATATCCTAGCTCTTCCAATGGATGCTTACCTTGGAAAGCCACCCTTAAGTGTAAGTCCCTTCCTCTGTCCACCTAGGATTTGTGACCCAGCACTAGGTGGTGAGCAGCAGCTTCCAAGTGGCACCTATTCCTGTTCCCTGCACAAGATCAGGCCCCTCTGCTGCTCACTCTTAGCTGGCCACATGGGAAACATAGAAGGTTTGATAGGAAGAGGGGTTTCTCACAAGTTCTTGTGCTTCAGGCCATCTTCTGCATTGATCTCCAGCTAGGAGAGTAGGTCAAGAACTTGCTCATCAGTTCATGTCTGGCCAATGTCTAGACTATTGAGAAGCAAGTGTGAGGCTCAGAGAATCATAGAATTTTAGAATTAAAAGTATAAACAGGCATCCTCCAGCATCCAGATCTCCATGTACATCAGTGTAGCCCTAGGGAAATGCAGAAACACCCCATCAGGCCTCAGCACATGCTAGATACCACCACTAGGACCCCAGCTCAGCACCAGGTAAGCTGCCAAACCCATACAGCCTCCAGCAGTGCCAGCCACCCCTCCCCACCATATCCCCTCAGCACAGCACCAGCCACGATGGTCCCTCAGGGGCCTCAGAAACATTAGCACAGTACAAGGTAGACAGCTAGGGCCTGCAGACACTGGCATGAGAAGCCTGAGACAGTTCCCCTTCCACCCTGGGTGCGGAGCTCAAGTTTAAAAGAAAGGGAAAAGGCCAGAAATAAAAAGATGAGCAAAACCAACAGCAACAAAGAATCTGACCATAGACAGTTATTATAGTGACAGGGAAGACCAAAGACACATTCAAAAGAGGACAACAATGTCAAAATACCTATGGGCAAAACTCCAAAGAAAAAGCGGGAAGTAGTCTCAAGCTCAGAAAGAACTCATGGAAAAGTTCAAAAAGGAGCTTAAAAATCATATAAGAGAGGTAGAAGAAAATGGAAAAAGATATGACAGTGAATTGAATGTGAAAGAGAAGTGAAAGTGAAAGAGAATTATGAAAAAGAGCCAGCAGTTTGGAAAACTGCTTAAAAAGTAGAATTGGCCAAATGGATACGGAGATACAAAAATCCACTGAAGAAAACAACTCCTTAAAGAGTATAATTAGCCATATGGAAAAGACAATACAAAAACTAATTGAGGAAAACTTCATCTTAAAAGTTAGAATTGATCAAGTGGAAGCTAATGACTCTGTGAGACATCAAGAATCAATCAAATAAATTCATAAGAATGAAAAAATGGAAGAAAATGTGAAATACCTCATGGGAAAAACAACTGACCTGGAAAATAGATCCAAGAGAGGCAATATTAGCATCACTAGACTATGTGAAAGCCATAAGCAAAAAGAGAAACTGGGCAGCGTCTTTGAAGAAATTATTAGGGAAAACTGCCCTGATGTTCTGGAACCGGAGGGCAAAATAGGCATTGAAAGATTCCACTGATCACTTCAGGAAAGAGATCCCAAAATAAAAACTCCGAGGAACAAATTGCAGAACTATCAAGTCAAGGAAAAAATACTGCGAGTGGCCAGAAAGGAACAATTAAAATATTGGAGAGCCACAATCAGGATTACACAGGACTTGGCAGCTGCAACATCAGAGGTCATGGAACATGATATTCTGGAGAGCAAAAGGAGTTAGGACTATAACCAAGAATCACCTTCCCAGTGAAATTATTTCCAAGGGAAAAAAAGGTCATTCAATGAAATGTAAGGATTTCAAGCATTCGTAAGAAGACCAGAATCGAACAAAAAAAATTGATCTCCATTATCAAGTCCCAAGAGAAATCTAAAAAGGTAAAAAGGGAAAAGAAAACATAAAGGATTCAGTGAAGTTGAACTGGTTACATCCCTAGATGGGAAGGTGATACCTGTAATTCTTAAAAGTTGTACCACTAATAGTACAGCTAGAAGGAATACAGACAGAGGGTATAAGGTGAATTTGAGGGAATGACATAAAAAATAATTAAGGGATGAGAAAGAGGAGCACACTGGATGGAGAGGAAAGGGAGAGGTAGAATGGGATACATTATTTCACAGGAAGAGGTGTGAAAATCTATAGATATCTATAGAGGGAAAGATGGGAGGGTGGGTGATGGACATCACTTGAACCTTACCCTCATTAGTTTGACTCAAAAAGGGAATTATGTACACAATCAGTTAAATACAGAAATATATCTCACTGGACAGAAAAGTAGGAGGGGAGGAGATTAAGTAAAGGTGGGGAAGGGGCTGAGAACTGACAGAAGAGAGGACAGACTGCGAAGGTGTAGATAGAAGCAAAACACTATTGAAGAGGGAAAGGGTGAAATGAGAGAGAGAACGAACAGGAGAAAAACAGGATGGAAGGAAATAGATAGTAATGCTAGCTGTGAATGTGAATGGGACAAAATCTCCCATAAAAAAGAAATGAATAGCAGAGTGGGTAAAAAAACAAAATCCTACAATGTGTTGTTTACAAGAAACACACTTGAAGCAGAGAGATACACACAGAGTAAAGGTAAGAATCTGTTATGCTTCAGCTGAAGTAAAATCCTCCTCTCAGACAAAGCAAAAGCAAAAATAGACCTAAGTAAAAGAGATAAGGAAGGAAAGTACATCTTGCTAATAGGTACCATAAGCAATGAAGCAATATCAATACTAAACATATATGCATCAAGTGGTATAGCATCCAAATTCTTAAAGGAGAAGTTAAGTGAGTTACAGGTTTAGGACTAAACAAGACATAGAGAGCATTATGAAATATAAAATAGATAATTTTGATACTATTAAATTAAAAGGCTTTTGCATAAATAAAACCAATGCAACCAAGATTAGAAGGAAAGCACAAAGCTGGGAAACAATCTTCATAGCAAGTGTTTCTGATAAAGGCCTCATTTCTCAAAGCTATAGAGACTGAGTCAAATTTATAAGAATAGAAGCCATTCCCCAGTTGATAAATGGTCAAAAGATAGGAATAGGCACTTTTCAGATGAAGAAATCAAAGCTATCTATAAGCATATGCAGAAGTTCTCTAAATCACTTTTTAAAATTTAATATATTTAGTTTTCAGCATTGATTTTCACAAGAGTTTGAATTACAAATTTTCTCCCCATTTCTACCCTCCCCCCACTCCAAGATGGCGTATATTCTGGTTGCCCTGTTCCCCAGTCAGCCCTCCCTTCTGTCACCCCACTCCCCTCCCATCCCCTTTTCCCTTTCTTTCTTGTAGGGCAAGATAAATTTCTATGCCCCATTGCCTGTGTATCTTATTTTCTAGTTGCATGCAAAAACTTTTTTTTGTTTGTTTTTGAACATCTGTTTTTAAAACTTTGAGTTCCAAATTCTCTCCCCTCTTCCCTTCCCACCCACCCTCCCTAAGAAGTCAAACAATTCAACATAGGCCACATATGTGTCATTATGTATAACCCTTCCACAATACTCATGTTGTGAGAGACTCACTATATTTTGCTCCTTCCTAACCTATCCCCCTTTATTGAATTTTCTCCCTTGACCCTGTCGCCTTTTGAAAGTGTTTGTTTTTGATTACCTCCACCCCCATCTTCCCTCCCTTCTATCATTCCCCCCTTTTTTATCTTCTTCTTCCTCCTTTTTTCCTGTGGGGTAAGTTAGAATATCAGGGAAGTTCTCCTTGTTAATTTCTTGAAAGATGATATCTAGGCTCTTTTTTTATCATGGCTTTCAGATAGTCCAATAATTTTTAAATTATCTCTCCTGGATCTATTTTCCAGGTCAGTGGTTTTTCCAATGAGGTATTTCACATTGTCTTCCATTTTTTCATTCCTTTGGTTCTGTTTTATAATATCTTGATTTCTGATCAAGTCACTAGCTTCCACTTGCTCCAATCTAATTTTTAAGGTAGTATTTTCTTCAGTGGTCTCTTGGACCTCCTTTTCCATTTGGCTAATTCTGCCTTTCAAGGCATTCTTCTCCTCATTGGCTTTTTGGAGCTCTTTTGCCATTTGTGTTAGTCTATTTTTTAAGGTGTTGTTTTTTTCAGTGTATTTTTCAGCATTTTTTTGGGTCTCCTTTAGCAAGCCATTGACTTGTTTTTCATGGTTTTCTCACATCCTTCTCATTTCTCTTCCCAATTTTTCCTCTACTTCTCTAACTTGCTTTTCCAAATCCTTTTTGAGCTCTTCCATGGCCTGAGACCAGTTCATGTTTTTTTTGGAGGCTTTCGTTGTAGGCTCAATGACTTTGTTGACTTCTTCTGACTGTATGTTTTGGTCTTCTTTGTCACGAAAGAAGGATTCCAGAGTCTGAGACTGAATCTGGGTGCGTTTTCACTGCCTGGCCATATTCCCAACCAACTAACTTGACCCTTGAGTTTTTCAGCGGGGTATGACTGCTTGTAGAGTTAAGAGAACTATGTTCCATGCCTGGGGGGGGATGTGCCAGCTCTGCCACACCAGCACTCCTCCTTCCCCAAGAACCCCCAACCTGGACTGGGCTTAGATCTTCAGCAGGCTGTGCACTCCTGCTCTGATCTGCCACTTAATTCGTCCCACCAGGTGGGCCTGGGGCCAGAAGCAACTGCAGCTGTACTTATGTAGCTGCCCCACCTCCACTGCCCCCGGGGCGGTAGCTGGACCACGAACTCCTTCCACTCCCGCATCTTTTCCCACTAACCTTCTCTGTTGTCTTTGGTGTTTGTGGGTTGAGAAGTCTGGTAACTGCTGCAGCTCACTGATTCAGGGCGCTAGGGCACGCTCTGCCTGGCTCCTGGTCTGGTTGATCCACGCCGCTCATGCTGGGCTCTGCTCCACTCCGCTCTGCTCTGCTCCCAGCTCCGTGCGGGATAGACCTCACTCAGAGACCATCCAGGCTGTCCTGGGCTGGAGCCCTGCTTCCTTCTGCTCTTTTTGTGGGTTCCGCAGTTTTAGAATTGGTTCAGAGCCATTTTTTATAGGTTTTTGGCAGGACTCGGTGGGGAGCTCACGCTAGTCCCTGCTTTTCAGCCTCCATCTTGGCTCCGCTCCCCAATCACTTTTCTTTTGAGTAGGGGAGGCAAGGCAATTGGGGTTAAAAGACTTGTCCAAGGTCACATAGCTAGTAAATGTCAAGTGTCTAAGATCGGATTTGAACTCAGGTCCTCCTAACTCTATTTGCTCTATTCACTGCACCACCTAGGTGCCCCAATAAATCACTTTTGATTAGAGAAATGCAATTAAAAACAGCTCTGAGGTAACAATTTATATGTATCAGATTGGCTAATTTGACAAAAAAAAAAGGAAAATGATAAACGTTGGAGAGGATGTGGGAAAATTGGGACACTAATGCACTTAGTGGAATTGTGAACTGATCCGACCATTCCGGAGAGCAATTTAGAACTATGCCCAAAGGGCAACCAAATTGTGATACAGCAATATCATACTAGGTCTGTATCCCAAAGAGATCATAAAAAAGGGAAAAGGACCTACATGTGCTAAAATATTTATGGTAGCCCTATTCATGGGGGCCAAAATATTGGAAATTGAGAGGATGCCCATCATTTGGGGAATGACTGAACAAGCTGTGCTGTATGAATATAATGGAAAACTATTGTTCAATAAGAAATGGTGAACAGGCAGATTTCAGAAAAACCTGCAAAGACTTATATGAACTGATGCAAAGTTAAATGAGCAGAACTGGGAAAACATTGTACACAGTATCAGCAACACTGTGTTATGATCAACTGTGAATGACTCAGCTCTTCTCAGCAACACAATGATCCAAGTCAAGTACAAAGGATTCACGAAGGAAAATGCTATCGATATCCAGATAAAGAACTGATGGACTCAGCAGATCGAAGCATGCTTTTTTTCCACTAACTTTATTCTTTTTTGTGCTTTTTTCCTTGTGCTCTGTTTCTTTTACAAGTGACTAACATGGAAATATGTTTTATATGATATCACATGCATAGCTTATATCAAATTGCCTACCATTTTAGGAAGAGGGGAGGGAGGGGAAGGGGAAAAATTTGGAACTCAAAATCTTGTAAAAATGAATGTTAAAAATTGTCTTGACATGTAATTGGGAAAAAAACCAAAACAGTATTAAAAAGAAAAAATGCTTCTTGGATGGGACTGGAAGCTATTCAGTAATCTTTAAGGGTGAGGTCCTCCTTGGCTGATTTTTATGTCAGTGCCCTAGGATTCTGTTTTGAAACCCTTGCCCTCCTCCTATCTTTCCTACCTCTTATTCTAGGTACAAAAATCATTATTGCTTTATATAAAGATGATAAAAACCCTGGTTTGATAGTAACTCACATGAAGAAAGCCTTAATAGGACTAGTTGCCTTCAGCTTGTTATGACTCAATGTGATTATCAAAACAATAATAATTAGACCTTAGACTGCATTATTAAACATGTGTTTTAGAGGAAAAAGGGGAAAAACAGTCCAATTGTACTTTTTAATGATCAGATTGTATCTGGACTATTTTGCTTAGTTCTAATCATTACATTTTGAAAGGAACTCTGACAAATTGGAGCTTAGAGCAGTGTTAGAACTGTTATCATGTAAATAGAACATGTTATCATGTATTCATGTAAAGAATAATTGAAGTTGGTTAGCCTGGAGAATAGGAGATTTAAAAGGGATGTGAAATATTTGAAGGACTGGTTTTCATGTGGGCAAATGCATAGACTTATTCTCTAGAAAGACTCCTATTCCTGAATTCAAATCTGGCCCCCGACACTTACTAGCTGTGTAGCTCTGGGCAAGTCACTGAACCCTGTTTACTTCAGTTTCTTCATCTATGAAATGAGCTGGAGAAGGAAATGGCAAACTACTCTAGGATCTTTGCCCAGAAAACCCCAAATGGTGTCATGAAGAGTTGGACACGACTGAAACAACTCAACCACAACAACGATTATAAAATATGCTAAAGAAATAAAGATTAACTTAAATAATTGGTTGGGTATTCATTACTTGTGGAAGGACTATGCGATTATAATGAAAATTATGATGTTACTCAAATTAATTTACAGATTTAATATTATTCTAATCAGATTACCACAAACATGTTTCATAAAATTAAAGAAAATAACAGAATTCATTTAGAGTAACAAAAAATCTAGAATGTTAAGGGAAATAAAGGGAAAAAATGTGAGAATAAAGGGAGAGTTGCAGTTCCAAAACTAAACTTATGCTACATAACAGTAATAATCAGTGTAAGGAAGAACATTATAAAAACTACTGCCTCAAAACGGATTCAGCTATTTCATGAGGTTTTTGATTCCTTCTCATTGGAAGTATTCAAAGTAAACACAGCTATAAGTTAAGGATCTTGTAAGTGAGATTCCATGGGTACTCAGTGGCTTCTGAGGTCTCTTCCACCTCTAAGATTATATATGAAATGATTTCCTTTTTCATTAGATTTGTTTGTGCATTTAGTTTGTCAGTTGTATTTGTCTTTCATTTTCAATTAAGTTTTAAGAAATAGACAACATAGACCAATGTTTTGTGCTCTTAAGACATACCAATCAGCCAACCTCAGTCAATAAGCATTTATCAATATCACACATTTATACTGTCAGACATAATGCTAAGCACTGAGGATACAGCAAAAGATAAAAAACAGTGCCTACCCTTAAGGATCATACATTCTAATGGGAGGAGATAGCATATAAATAGGATGTATGTATAGATCTATATAGAGAGATCATATGTCAATGTATAGATGTACGTGCATGTGTATGTGTGTGTGTATATATATATATGTGTGTGTGTGTGTGTGTGTGTGTGTTTGTGTGTAATACCCAAAGCTAGCATCACTTGCAACGAGGAAATGCCAAAAACTTTCCCAATAAATACAGAGGTAAAATAAGGATCTCCCCTTCCCCTTTCCCACTATTGTTTGATATAATTTTCAAAAAGAAAGTGATAGAATGAGATTAGTGAAATAAATTAGAAACATGAACATAATCTAAGAGACAAAATCATCCCTATTTACTGACTTAGAAATTTCTTTTGTATAGATCCTATATATTACATCATACACAAACACACACATGTATGTGTATATACACATATGCACATTCTAGGTAAATGGACGGTAAACTGAGAGTAGATGGCTCTAGCAGCTAAGAGGACTCAGAGAGGCCTCCTGCAGAATATGCCATTGCCTGAGTTTTGAAGGAAGCCAGGGATTCTGAGAGGCAGAGGTGAGGAAAGAGAACATTCCAGGTATGGTGGATGGCTGAAGCAAAGGCAGAAATATGAGCAATCTGACCTCATGTGGGAGGAACAATAAGCAAGCCAGTTTGGCTTGATGGTAGAGTATATGAAAAAGAGTAAAGTATAAGATTAGAAAAGGAGGAAGGGGCTATGGCATGAAGAACTTAAATGCTAAAGAAAGCATTTTATGTTTGATTATGGATGTGATAGGGAGCCACTGGAAGTTAATGTGCTTAGCACAGGCCCTGGAACATAGTAAGTGCTTAATAAATGCTTTTTGACTAATTGAGTCATTAGGCCTATACTTTAGGAAAATTACTTCAACAGCTACTTTGGAAAATGGATTGGAATGGGGAAAGCCTTGAAGTAATGAGAGCAATTAGAAAGCTTTTACAATAGTCCAAATGAGAGGTGATGAATGCCTGAACTCGGGGGAGGGGAGACTGTGTGAGTGGAGAAAAGAGGACTAAGGGAATGATATTTGAAGATGGAAATGAAAAGATTTGTCAACTGATTGGATGTGTGAGATGAGATCAGTTAGAGTAAGGAGTTGAGAATGACTCTGAGAATGATCTAGATAACCAGAAGAACAGTGCTCTCAACAGTAATAGTGAGGTCAGAAGAGTGATGGGTTTGGGGAGAAAGATGATGAGATCTGTTCTAGATATATAACAATATATTCCACATATGAGTTAGATATCATTTGTCACTTTTGTCTTTATACCATTTTGTTTTCTATTGTGACAGGCAGTACTGAAGTTCCTACAGTGACTCTAACTTCGATCATGGGAGAATGTACTAAGGAGAATTGCTCACCCACAATACCATTTTCAAGTACAGGTTAGTAGAAGGGAGGACTGGTACAACAAAAGAAACTGACATCTCTGAATTTGTATTTACATGAATATTATTAATTATAAATAATATTGTTAATGTTATTAATGTATTTCTATGAATATTATTAACTCTCATAGAGTGATAGTATAGTCATTTTATGGTGTGTTAAAGTGGAGGAAGTGGGGAGAAGAGGCATGAAAGAGGCAGAAGTCAGCAGATTGTAAACCTTCCTTCAGCAAATGAAAACTATCAGAAAGGAGAAAGGTTATATTCTTCCCTCAGCCCCAGGGAGAAAAAGTAGCAGTTTTTAAAAAGTAGGCGTTGATCAAATAATGGTTATTGGTTAGCTTACAAAAGTTGATTTAACCAATAATTTACCTGGGACACCCTTCCAATTTTATCAAGTAGGTGCTAATAGATGTTTAGGTATACAAGGGGTACTTCTACAGCTAAGAAAACAAAAAGATAGTTGACTTTGGTCATTTCATGATAAGATTTAAGACTGAGGGCTCAGGCATTTAGCCAACCCTCTTTTCCATTCGGGGGTGGGGAACCTGCAGCCCTGAGGCCACATGTGGCCCTCTAGGTCCCCAAGTACATCCCTTTGACTGAATCCAAACTTTACAAAACATATCCCTGTTAATAAAAGGATTTGTTCTATAAAATTTGGACTTGGTGAAAAGGCTGCACTTGACCTAGAAGGCCACATGTAGCCTTGAGGCCCGAGGTTCCCCACCTCTCAATGTTTTAGATCCAGCCTGCTTAACCTCTTACTAGATATGTAACTGTTAAGAATATCCCTAAGGCTCAATGGACTAATCTGTAAAATGGATATAATACCTGCTCTGCTTACATATATTGATGATCAAATTAGATGATTTATCTGAGACTGCTTTGTAAACTATAAGGTGTTAGACAAATGTAAGATATTATTATCATTATTTGTTTAACAGAATTTGAAATACCTTCTTGTTCTAATAATTACAATTGTGCAGAGACCAGGGCTATAGGTATCAGAAACAAGCAATGGAATCTCACACAGGAATAGCATTGGAAACCATAGCTTTACTAATGTGCACCTGCCTGGTGGAGCAGAACAGTTCAGCTGATTCCCGGTGCTCCTTCACTGAAAGTAGAATGCATTCCTGTGCATATTTACATAGTCTCATAGTTTCAGCTGGTGCAGAATGGATTGAAATGCATAGTTTTATTACCAACATGGGTCAACAGCAGCAGCAACAACCATCATAGCTTGCCATTCCCTTGTGTCTCACTTGTATCATAATCATAAGCCATTCCTCTATTGGAAAACAGATGTGTGATTTTGGACACATCATTTAATCCGGCTAAGCCTCAGTTTTCTCATCTCTTGGTTAAATTACATGATATATATCAGACTGTTAAAATGGATATTGTGCTCTCAGGTCAGCCTAGAAAAGCTTATTTAACTCATAATAACCATGAAGTATAGTACTCAGAGCCTTATAGAACTTAATTGCTCATTTTTCTCTGGAAAAATAATGTAATACAAGTAACAAATAGGAATACCAGGAACAGATCACTTCCCCTACTCTGGGTCACTTCATGCTCTAGTGATGAAAGCACACACATCTTTCTCCCCCAGTGAAGAGGGCTTTCAAGGTAAGTAATCCAGTGTCTTCAAAAGGACAGATGCCCTGGCAAGAGAAACAGGAGAATGAGGACATTGGCTTTCCTGGTTAGCTATGACATTTCAAACAACTGGCATAGGGATTGAAGAGGTTGAACTGGTGGCTGTTTAGGGGATCGTTTTACTCTTGTGTTCGTTTTGGTGTTAACATAGTGTCAATAAAATTCACTTTAATGGAAATTTATAAATAAATGCACCTAACTTATTAGTTTTGCCATCCATAGTATCTGTTATTGGTTTAAAAGCACAATGAAAGCTAAAGTCTTTTGTGAAACATCTCACTCTGCCTCAGAAATGTCTTTATATAAGATTGGTATTAAAATTTACTTTACAAATCCTAGTGAGCAACTGTGAAGGCCCTAGTTTGTTATTTTGTAGACAGAAGAGCCATATCACAGGTTCACTACACACACACATACAACAAAAAGAGAGAGAGTGAGAGAGGCATAAATAATGAGGCTCTGAAAAAAGGTCCAAACTTGTACTGATATGGAGACTGAGCCATCAGCTCTTAAGAATGATTTCTGTGGGTTAAAGTTAAGTTTATGGTCAGAAAATTTGCACTATAATTGACAACCATCTGTGAAGTAAAGTTGAATTTGATGTCTTTTCCTGTTGTTTATTCTTTCTTCTTGGCTACAAAAGAAAAATAAAGTTTTTTTTTTTCCTGGAAAAAGAACAAAGTACTTCTGAGGAAGTTTTCAAAGTGCGGAAAAATTGGCCATCATCAAGATAATTTTCAGCTAGAAAACAAATTGGGGATAAGGGAGAAGGAAACACAAAAATGCATTAATGTTTTAGTGTTTTGCTTTGATAGAAAAGATTGAAAAAAGTATAAAAAAATCTAAGATTAACACTATTATTCATTTTGATTTCCTACCAGGTGTCCAGTGATTTCCTTTTCTTGTGGTTATAAATGATTTGAATCAATTCTATAATGAATTGCTTCTAACAAAAGTTTTAGACTACCAAAAAAGGAATTTACAATTCCATTCATGCTGTTATAGTATGTTAATGACAATTGTGTTTTCTAAGCTTCTCTAAAATTTGACTATGTTAATCACATACTCATGGAATTGGTCTTTATTAAATGCCATTATTTTTGGTGGCCAATGTTTAAGCTTCCCAAAAGCCCTAGATTAGGGAAAAAGATCTAGGATCTCCCCAAAAGGGAATGGAATGTGCAATGTGCAATGTAAATCAGGTATAGAACATCTATTTATTTCTTTGATACCAAAGAAATATTTGACACAAGAGACTCACAAACTAACATTTAACAAAGACTTAAAGAAGTAGGAATATATATATACATATAAAATATTATGTTATATATATATAATATATAGGTTATATATATATAATATATAGGTTATATATTATATATATTACATATATAGTACATATTATTTGTATTATAACTATGTTATACTTTCCCCAGATCTTAATAGTTAAGACCTCATAATATGAAGTATTTTTGGAGGCTGCTGAAGAAGCTTTTCATTTTCACCTTGGCTTTGCACTGTCTAGACTCATCCCTCTAGGTTCATGTACTCTTGGAGGCCAGTCCAGCAGTTGGGCTTCTGCCAGTGATCTGTACCAAGTACTGGAGAAGTTGCTAGGGACTCCTTCCAAAGCACTAATGGCACCAGATCATTTCCCAAACTAGAAACATCAATCTCAGGATGGCCTCATCTGCTTAAACAAACATCAATTTTACTAGTTGTATAATTTATTAATAGTAATAAAGAATGCACAAATAGAAATTAATATTTCAACAGTCTATCAGTTGTGAGAAAATCCACAACCAAAAGCACAACAAACAATTGGCTATAGTGGTAGACTCCTCTAAAACACAATTCAACAATTCAAGTCTTTTGGGGTAGGAATTTAAAGTGTCAAGAATTCTCATAATGACTGCTTCACAGATATCAGCAAATTGTCGCTTGTTAAGGTTCTGTTCTCTTTCTTTTAAAGATGAATTAACAGTAACCAAGATTTTTTCTGAGGAGGTGGAGGCTGCAGCACCTGCGGCAGTATTTTCCAAATGTGCTGCTGTCCACAGCCTTCTTTCCTCTACCTAAAAACGTGTTCAGGTTTCCCCAATCTTAACAAAGCAAACAAAAAGAAAATCAAAAAGCATATCAACTGTTTTCCTTCCTATCTTTTCTCCCTTTCAATTATAAACTTTTATTATTGTTAATGATGATGATAGTAGCTAGCATTAATATAGTGCTTTAAGGTTTGTAAAGCACTTTAAAATTACTCATTTTATCCTCACAAATACCCTGGGAGGTAGGGTCAAGTAATTGTCCCTATTATCCCCTGATTTCGAAATTGAACTTTAAAAAAATTAGTTCCTGCCTCCTGTTTTTCACCAGAAGTATGCCTTACTATTAGTGAAAGTCTCCTGGTGCTTATTATTTGCATATGACATTGTGATAATTGTGATATACAAATAATAAGCAAAAAAAATTCTACAGAGTATTTGATAAGACCCTCCAAATTAAATAAAGATATAATTTGATGCTCAGTGACTTCAGTGCAAAAGTTGGAAGACTAAAAAGATATGAAAGATATGGAAGACATGAGTAGTAAGAAGTAAGAAAAAAAGAGGTCAAGGACTTCTAGACTGTACAGAAGCTTTATGTTAGGAAAGAAAAGTTAGGAAGAAATAGACATGTCTAGCACCAAATAACATCACAAATGAAATTTACTTAAGGAATTCACTAATTTTTAACTGATGAGAAACAACTGAATACCGATGTGTGAGTTATTTCTGAATCAATTATTTGTGTAGTAAGACAAATAAATTGTTAGAGCGAAGATCAAAATCAATACTGTGGCAGAAGAAAGAGCAAAAATGTAAATATAGTGAATAAAGTCAATTCTAGCTTGACCTATTTAATCAGCTATTTATGCTAATAATGGGAAGAAGAGACATCAATAATCACCATTCCATATAGACGTTTAATGGATGGGAATAAATTGCAATAAGGAATAAAGAATCGCAAAATCATAGAATTTTAGGTTTGGAAGGGGTATAAACTGCCATCTAGTCCAACTCATCTCCCAAAGAGGAATCCCTACTACAGTACATCCAACAAATAGTCATCCAGCCCTTATTTGAATATCTCCTCTACCAAGAGGGAGCCTACTACCTTCTAAGGCAGTCTATTCCATTTGAATAACTGTAATTGTTAAGAAGCTTATACCAAGGTTATATTTGCACCTTTGCTATTCCTACCTATTACTCCTAGTTCAAAAAATCAACAAGCATTTATTGTTTATTATGTGCCAGACACTGCTAAGCACTGGGGATACAGAGAAAGGCAAAAATAGTCCCTGTCCTCAAGGATCTTGTTGGGGTGGAACAACACATCCCTTATGGATGTGTTGATATAGAGTAGAAGGAATGTAAACTTAGATGGAAAGGCTCAAGTGGCTGGGGGTCCCAGGAAGACCCCTACAGAAAGTTGCATTTGAGCTTGATCTTGAAAGTAACCAGGTGTGTCAAGCATCAGAGGTGAAGAGGGAAAGTATCCCGGGCATGGGGATAATCAGTGCAAACAGAGATGGGGGTTGTAGCGTTGTGTGCAAGAAACAACAAATTGGCTGCAGTTGCTGGATTGTCATCCAGCATAGAGAGTATTAGAGTATGAGACTACTGGAAAGGTAGAAATATGCCAGGTTGTAAACAAAGGAATTTATATTTTCCTCTAGGCAAGTGAGCCACTGGAGTGTGTTGAGCAGGGGGTAACATAGACCTATTTTAAGAAAATTTTGGCAGCTGTGTGGAAGATAGATTGGCATAAAGACTTGAAGTAGTGAGATCAATTAGAAGGCTGTTGCAGTAATCCAGATGAGAGGTGACAGGATCTGAAATAAGGTGATGGCTGGGTGAGACAACTTCACCTGAAACATTATGGTCAGTTCTGAGCACTGCATCGACAAATTAAAGAGCGTTCAAATGAGGGTAACCAGTGCACCCTTGGGTCCAAGGTCCCTAGGTCACTTCAAAGTGTCCTTCTTACTGTTGCTCATTCACAGGGCTCCCATTTCCCTTCTTGTCTTTGCACTGTCTCCCATCTTTGGAATGCACTCCTTCCTCACTTATATCTCTTAAAATTCCTAGTTTCCTTCAAACTCAAGTCAAGCACCACACACAGGAAGCTTTTCCTTACCCTCCCAGCTGCTGGTGTTTTTCCCCTAAAATTATCTTGTATTGATTTTGCATACGTACGTATACCTGATGTTGCCTCAGCTAGACTTTAAGTTCCTCGAGCGCTGATACTATTTCTGCTTTTGTGAAGGGGCTTAATAAGGTGAGTCCATCAAGTAAATGCTTTTTTCTTGATTGATAGTTGGGAAGATAACCTGGAGTATATCAATGTGTTACAATTATGGGGGTATTGAGGGATCAGTTTCTAGGGCACCTGAAAGAGTAAATAATACCAAGGACCAGAAATCTCAGATATAATTATTACCAAAAAACAGTAATCAAGAAAATATTAGTAACTACTGACCCCATATATCTACTTTCCTATCTCTACCAAATTATATGAAAATGCTGTAATACACTTAAGAAAGGTATGCTTGATGAAGCTTTGTGAAGGAAAGGGAACAAGCAGGCCTTGCTGAAGTTCTGTAGCATACCACAGATTTCTCATCATAACTGACTTTGAGTTATGGAGAATATGAGATCCCATTTAAAAATGATTTATTGATACTTTTTGTTTTTTATATTGTTGTCTCTTTCCAATAAAGCCCTTACTCCCATAGAACCTTCCCTTGTATGAGAGAACTGCAGTAAAAGAAAACATATACCTTAATGTGTCTGACAGCACATGCCTCATTTTGTACCTGTAATCCAATGCTTCTCTACTAAGAAGGAAGAGCTATGCTGAATGAAAGAAATGATGAATATGAAGAATTCAGAGAGAGATGGGAAGACATATAAACTGATGCAGAGTGAAGTATGAAGAATTAGGAAAGCAGCAGTCTTCTAGGGTCAAGATTAGTCATTGCATTGATGCTCTGATGTCTCTTTGCTTTTTTCCTCCTTTATATCATCATGCATGTTGTTTTCTTGATCCTGTTACTTCATTCTGCATGAGTTCAAGTCTTTCTCACATTTCTGACTTTTTCCTCATTCATTATTTCTTATTATGCAATGACATTTAGTTATATTTATATTACATAATTTTTTCAGGCAATCCATAATTGAGGTTTCACTGTTTTTTTTGCTGCCACAAAAATGTTTTAAGTTTCTTAGTGTTTTACTAACTGTTAAAAGCATTTGATTTGCTGTGGAAATATAAACTCACTAATGTATTATTGGTGGTACTCTAAATTGATCCAACCATTCTAGAAAGCAATTTAGGATTATTCTTTTAAAAAGTGGCAAAAATGTCTTTACCTATTGATTCAGAAATCCCATCACCAGGTTTGTATCTTGAGAAGGTTAACAGAAAGAAAGGTCCCATATACACTAAAATATCCACAGCAATAATTTTTTTGTGGTAGCAAAGAATTGTAAACAAGGTAGGTGGCCATGTACTGGGGAATAGCTAGACAAACTGTGGTACATAAATGTTATGAGGCATTACTGTTCCTTAAGTCATGATGAATATGAAGAATTCATAGAAGCATGGGAAAGCATATTAATTGATGCAGGGTGAAGTACACAGAACTAGGAAAACAATATATGTTTTATTTTATTTTTTTTGGAGGAGGAAGGCAGGGCAATTGGGGTTAAGTGACTTTCCCAAGGTCACACAGCTAGTAAGTGTGTCAAGTGTCTGAGGCCGGATTTGAACTCAGGTCCTCCTGACTCCGGGGCCAGTGCTCTACTCATTGCACCACCTAGCTGCCCCAACAATATATGTAATAACTAAAACAATACAGGTGGGAAAAAACCCCAAAAGCAACAATGAAGGCTGTAATGAATAAGTTTAGCCTCAGAGAAGTAAGAAAATATACCTCCTTTCTTTTTTTCACACTTATAAATATGAAATATTGCATATACTGTAGGTATGGTTGATGTGCTGGCTGATTTTGCACAATTGTTATTTATTTTATTTTTTTGCAAGGGATGATTCTGGGTGGAAGTAGAGTATGGGGGAGGGTTATAAATAGAAATACAAGTGAATATGAGCAAAATATTTCAATAAAATATTTTTAAAAAGAATTTGATTTTCTAGAACCAAGCATCCCTTTAAAAGTTCATCTAACAAAATATTGATATGTATTTATGTACATATGTATGTTTTAGATATTTATATGTTAAAATCATTAACGATCCCTGATTACTAATATCTGGTGAGGCATAGAAACAATCAGCAGGTTTTCTTAAAGCATCTTCTATGGGCCAGGTATTGTGTTAGGCATTGGGCATGGGTACAAGGAATGAAACAATCCTTATGGGTAGTGCTCACCTTCTTTTTGAGGAGAAAATAAGTACATCTGAAATACGTGCAGCATAAGTATAAAGGGGACATATACAAAGGAGCTAAATACAAAACGGTTTGGGAGGAAGTCACTAGCAGTTGAGGGGATAGGAAACAGGGAGACATGTGCCGGAGGTGTTTGCAGGACAGTGAGGATGTCCATCAAAGTCCAAATAGAAGTGATTCCCTATAGAAGGTGAAATCTTCCAAATGCCTCTTTTTGAAAATGGCATTTGGCTGAGTTTTTTGTTGTAGAACATTGCCCAATATCTTAAATAAGAAACATAATCATTCAAAAGAGCTTGACATAGATCTACACATGAAAAACCAAGCGGATGAAACATCATCTAGATTATGGTATGTAGTTGGATACATAGCCCCAAAAGAGGAACATCAACATGTATTCTAGTAATGAACAATGATATGGGTCTGGAATTGAAAATGAGGAGGATGCAGATGATGTGAAGGTTTATGTGGAGCAGAGGTCCTTAAGCTCTTTTTTGTCCTTGACCCCTTTGTCAGTCTGGTAAAGCCTATGAATCTCTTTTCGGAATAATGTTTTTAAATGCATAAAATAAAATACATAGGATGACAAAGAAAACAATTATATTAAAACATAGTTATAAAATTTTTTTTAAAAAACAAATTACCAGCCCCATATTAAAAAGCCCTAAACTCATGGACTCTTGCTACGTAATTTCAAATAACCTTAGAGGTTGTTCTACTTATCTCATGAAGGAAATAATAGTTTTCCTACGTGATACCCATTCTTGCATCCGAATCACCAAGAACCATCATATATTTTGTATGAGTACATAAAAATAGTATAAAGTATATGATTTTTTTGTTTTCATTTTTAAAATGCTGGAGTGTTATGATATTTATGCCATGGTATATGTTTTTCTTTTCTTCACCTTCCTTCCTAGCATCTGCCAGACAAAGAACTACAAAGTCAAAACTGAGTGCCGGGTAATTGAGAACCAACTGGCAATGCGAATAGTTAAGATGTTCAGCCAATTAGACAAGAAGATACAGATGAGCAGGCGATGTTCAAGAATTCAGTCTTAACACTTAATTGCAGTCTGACCATTAGCCTACTTGCATCATGTACTTTATTACATTATTTTTCTCCATCAGCTGTTAATTTCCTCTAGAAAGATGGGAAACTCTCTAAATATTGTTTATGTGCCAAGTGGTCAGTAAGCTCTGGTTGATCCATATGTAAAGTGCCTGCTACTGTAGCTAAAATTAACGATGTGTGTGACTTAAAAATGCAACCGTGCCACTAAAATTTGAAATGCTGCGGTACAGTTCTTAGAAAACATGTAGATGATATATTGAAAATGCTTTATTTTCAGTGTTGAATGTGTTTGCTCTTGTAGTTGAAGAAGATGATGAAGATGGGATAGAACGGACCTGTGACACACTCCTGATGTGCATTGTTACTGTGTTAAACCAGGGCCTGAGGAATGGTGGTGGTGTAGGAGATGTTCTGAGAAAGCCTTCTAAAGATGTAAGTGTATGGTAAAGTACAAAGTGAATCCTGTGAACCTCATGCTCACTGATATCAATTTCTATAACACATAGAAAGGACTTTGATAGTATTGGTTTTTTCTTCATCTGAAGTCAGTCATACTATACATAGAAATATATTACCAGGGGAAAATATTTCTGTTGTTTTATAAAAAAAAATGGATAGAGGGGAATTCATAAAAGATGTTTGAAGCAGGTCTACTTACATGACCAATAAAATAAGCAGTTAATTTTCTTAATTAAAATAGCCGTTCAATTGAATGAAAACTGTATTGCATCAGTCAGCTGACTGATTTCATTGTGTCAGATTTGATTGTTTAATAATCAGGGGCGGGAAGCCAACCCGTGGCCTCAAGGCCATACCTGCAGGTTCCCAACCCTGGATTCAGTCTGAAGCTTAGTCTTATAATGCTTATATAGACATAGTGTTAGATTTCTTTAAACAAGAGGAAAACACTGTAATATTTCACTTTGAAGACCTGGGTTCAAATCCCAGCTCTGACACTTATATGACTGTGCAAATCATTTAATATGTGAGTCTCAGATTCTTAATCTGTGAAGTAGAATAGTGATGATAATGAAAATGCCAGTGCTACCTACCTCATAGGTTATGATGAGATACTTTGTAAACCCTAAACGGTACATAAATTTGAGTTATTACCAGAAGGCAAATAAAATCCAATTTAGGTGATGATGTGTAAAATTTTGCTGGAAGATGCTAAGAAACATTGACCTTCTAAAAACTTGAAGACTCATTGACTTAAAATAGGATTTGTGCAATGTTTCCTTGTTAGATTTGTATATTATTGTTAGAAATTATGACTGATAATTTTTGTTGTTTAATAGAACTGGTGTCTACTATGCAACACTGCTTCTGTCTAAACTGTGGGAGTTGGGTTGTATGATCTTTGAGAGATATTCAAGCTTTAGAATTTTGTATCCTTTATTTCATTTAGTTATTCTGTAATTCTTTTTAAAATTTTTCCAATTTCATTTGATCTTTTACTCCCAAAAAGTTGAAGAAATGCACTCCCTCCATCTAATTCTCTGAAGAAATTTAGGGGTATGGTCATGAAATATTGCCAATACTGTCAAGACTCAGTTGATGTATTGGTTTTGTACAGGGTGTCCCTGAAGTCTGGACACATAGGAAAATTGATGGCAATGTGGAGTTATTGCATTGAGTTCATGTGAATCTTGCAAAGCGCATCAACCTTTGCATCACAAATGCTGGAAATCATATTGAAGATGTTATTTGTTAATATTCCAATTAAATAAAATGTTGTTGAAAATTTCATTCATTTCATTTCTTGAAAATATGCATTTTGCCTATGTGTCCAGACTTTAGGAACACCCTTTTTCCCCCTCTGTCTTTTAAAATCTCTTTTAGTAGATGTAGTACACTGTGTGGGGCATGAGAATATATTTGGAAATGGAGAAAAATTCTCTCCTCCTACTGGAAATAAGCCTTGAGCTAGGTTTTGCCTTCAGTGTAATATTAAATATTAAGACAAGAAAACAGTCTCTGATCTAGAGGTTTACAGGGAATAAGATCATCTTTAAAGTAATGAGAAATGCTCATTCACTGGATGCTGACATTTGAACCTGATAACTGCCTTGTATTCTACTTCTGAAAAGTGAATATCAAATGCAAAAGGTGCAACCACTATGGTAAAGGAGTCAGGGACTAATTGTATTTAAAAAGAGAATCGCTTCATTGGAAGGAATAAAACCACAATTTAAAAAGAAATAGAACAACATATGGATATTTCCATCCTGTTTAAGGAAAAAAAACTCAGCTTTGCCATGTATTTCATGTACAGCCTGGAACCTTGGTTTGACTGATAATCACTTACCGTGAAAATACTGTCTTTATTTCAGGAACCCTTGTTTGCTGCTAGAGTGGTTTATGACCTTCTTTTTTATTTCATTGTCATCATTATTGTTCTGAATTTGATTTTTGGTGTTATCATTGATACATTTGCTGATCTTAGAAGTGAAAAACAGAAAAAGGAAGAAATTCTAAAGACAACCTGCTTCATCTGTGGTATGTGTTTCCAAGATACAAAAATAATAGATTAAGAAGCCACTCAAAAAGACTATCTGGATAGAGTAACGATCTTTTATCACGCTGATTTGAAAAAATGATTTTACATTCAAGTCTTATAGGGTTTAGGTAACTAGGCCTGAAATTTTTACGCTCCATAAATGGAAATGAACTCCCATGCTCCTATTAGTATAGTTAATGTTGTATAATTTGTGTGATTTTTTTAACTATAGGGTATAATTCATTAATTACAAATATGACAAGTTTAATGTATTAATGTGTCAGTTAAGTACTTGAGTGAATTTACATTTAGTTAGTATTATAGTTAAATTTAAATCCCCCAAAATGATATTTAGGTTTCCACTGGTATCTCTTTCCAGGATCTCAAATATAGGGTTCTTTGTCTCTCACCATTACCTGCCTTATTTTCCACCTTCTTCACAACTGCACTGCTACTGAACCTGCCCTTCCCTCTCATCTTGACCATTAGTTTCTTGACATCTATCTATACTCTCAGTAAATCATTCCCCTATCAGTTTTACTTCCCTCCCTATACATTCTATGGCCAGAAATTTCAGTAATGCTCTCTAATATTTTAGAATTCCTTACCAAACCTTGATAATCTTTGGTGTCATGGTTTCCTCTGCCATTCACTATCTATGTTCCAGGATGCCAAAAAACTGCTAGGGAAAGTTGTGAAGCTTTGGCAATTGGGATAGGGACCAAACCTAGGGTTTCATCAGTTTTGGGAACTCCATCTACTAATGCAGTTCAGCACCTAGCCTTAGAGGATTGCCTAGAACAGAGAATTTGACTTTCTCAGGGTCACACCACCAAGATATGTCAGAGATGAATCTCAATCCCATATTTTCCTAGCTCTAAAGCTTGCCCTCCAACCATGAATCCACTAAAAATTCATATTGTATAATATCAACTAGGGTGTTCAGCAGTTCTTTTACTCACCTCATTTAATCCCAATCACATTACAGTTTAGTCTTTTTCTACATTATTCAAGGCAGCTAGGTGGCTCAGTGGATAGAGCACTGGACTTGGAATCAGGAAGACTTATCTTCCTCAGACACTTACTAGCTGTGTGGCCCTGGGCAAGTCACTTAACTCTGTTTGCCTCAGTTTCCTCATCTATAAAATGAGCTGGAGAAGGAAATGGCAAACCACTCCAGTATTTTTGACAGGAATACTCTAAATGGGGTCACAAGGAGTTGAACACAGCTGACCAACAACAACACTTTATTCAAGTTCCTAATTCCCTTTATACCTTTCACAAACTTTCTTTTTTTTATGAGAAGATAAAGGAAATGAACTCTAGCTTCCTGTACTCTATCTCACAATATTTTTGTTGTTACATAATACCCTGTACTTCAGAATTTATCTATATGTAACCTCTTTGCCAATGTGTATACCATTCTTTTACCTTAGAATTCCTTATCTCAATTTCAGCCGATGAGCCTATCAAAATCCTGCCATTCCTGAATCCTACCTTGTCATGTCTTCCATGAACTCTTCTCTAATCATTCTGTCAGGCAGTGAGCTCTTCTTTGGAACCTTCCTAGTACCTGGCAGATAACATTTATATGGCATTTATCACATAATGGCTCTTGTTGAAGTAATTTATGAATGTCTCTTAGAAGCAGTGTGATCTAAGGAAAAGAACAATGAATTTGTAGTTAAACAGCATAGATTAAATCCTGACTCTGTCATTGGCCACCTATATGATCAAATGCTAGTCACCTAGCCTCTATATTTCCATTTACTCATCTCTCAAAGAGCTAGATGGTCTCTTTGGTCCTGATCTAAAGTCTTGTGATTCCTATGTAAGGAAAAATCTAAATGTAAACCTCTTAGACATAGATGTGTGTGTGTGTGTGTATATATATATATATATAGGTGTGTGTGTGTATATGTATATATATATATATATATGACATATATATATATGAATATATGCATGGTTATATGCATATGTAATAGGCACCTGCAGTGTATAAACATGTCTACAATGCATCAGGCATGCACATATGTATTATGCATACATGTCCCACATATGTGGACACATGCCTGCACTCAGATACACATGGATTCAATTCAACTCAACAAGCATTTACTAAGTACCTACCATGTACAAGGCACATGTGATAGCTACTGGAATGAAAAAACAAAAACGAACCAGTTCTTGCCCTAGGAAAGCTTATATTCTATTGAAGAAAAACAACATGGGCACAAAGAAGTAAATAGAAAACAGATAACAAAGCAATTTCAGGAGAGCTAAAAATAGCAAGAATCAGGACAGGCCTCTTGTAGGACATGGCATGGAAGGAACTCGAGGTTGTTTCCATAAAGCAGAAGGGAAGAATGAGAGAGATAGGACTGAGATGGGATACGGAGTGTCATGTATAGGGAATAGTAAGCAGACCAGCTTAGTAAGAATGTAAAATGCATAAAGGCCGACGATATATAATAAGCCTGGAAAGGAAGGTAGGAGCCAGATCGTGAAGGGCTTTGAACACCAAACAGAAGACTCTCTGCTCTATCCAAGAGACGATAGGGAGCCATGAAAGCATTTTGAGAAGGGGAATGACTTTGTAAAAACTGTGCTTTATGGATATGAATTTGGCAGCTTTGCAGGAGATAGATTGAAGAGAGGAGAGGCTGAGTGCAGGGATATTAATTAAGAAGTTATTATACTAGTCCAGCTGAATGATAATAAAAGCTTTAATTAGGTTGGGGGTTGTGTGGATATAAAGGAGGCAGAAGAAAGAGATATTATAGAGGCAGAATTTGTAAGATTTGGTAACCGATTGGATATGAAGGGGTGAGGGAAAAGGAAGAGTAAATGTTGATTCCTAGTTTGTGAATCAGGGTGATTGGAGGATTGGTAGGTTTGTTGGGGGAGTTGTGGTGTAATAATGAGATCTGATTAGACCTGTTGAGTTTGAAAATATGATACCCATCTGGAGATACTGAGAATGTAGTTGGAGATTCAGGACTAGAGGTGACTAGGGAGATTAGGACTCAATATGCAAATCTGAGAGTCATCTGATAAAGATAATAGTTGAACTGATGTTAAGTTGATGAAATCACCTAAAGAAGATGGCCCAGGGCAGAGCTCTATAGTATACTTATGCATAGGTGGAATGAAATATATGACAATCTGGCAGATGATCCTGGAAATATTAGTCAGACTTATAATAGGAGGACCAGGAGATGTCACTGTCACAAGAAGCTGGGAAGAGAGAGTATCTAAGAGGAAAAGGTGGTTAATTGTTCACTCAACAAACAATTATTAGTGCATACTATGTGCCAGGCATTCTACTAAGGACCACAAATATAAAAAGAAGAAAAAGATAGTTCCTGCTTTCAAAGGAAAGCACAATCTAATGGGGGAGAAAACAAGTAAACAAATACATATAAACTATATATAGAATAAATAGGAGACAATTAACCTTTGTCAACCTCAGTCTATAAAATGGTGTTATTAATAGCACCTATCTTAACAAGGTTGTTGAGGAACAAATGAGATAAAATGTAAAGTGCTTTACAAAATTTCAAAAGCTATGTAAGTGTTATGATGATGATGATGATGATGATTTTTATTTTCTCCCTTTGGGAGTTGAAGTTGGAGAGGAAGGGGGTGGAACTGGGTCTCTGGTCTTGCTCTTGCTTGGTAGTCAGGTAGGTTGGTGGCCAGAGGCAGAGGCAGGGGCTGGATACTGGACTGAAGATCTCCCACGGTGTCTAGAACAATGTCCTGCATATAAAAGTCTTTTAATAAATATTTGTTGAGCAAATAAATATAAGCATGCATGCTCAATGTGTCAAAAAGCAGTAAATGTTAGGCAAGGTCCCTATACTTAAAAAACCTTACTCTAAAAGTAGAAATAAGAAAGACAAACATCTCAATATAAATGTGTATGAGTAAATGCAGTGTTTTGGACATTTAAATATCTCCTGATAACTCCAGACTTGCTCTAAAATAGTATTAAAGTACAGTAAATATGTTCCTAATTTATTTGTAACTTCTCTAAACATAGCAATTACAAGAATGATATCAGAGCTAAAAATGGCTCAAGAGTTATGAAAATGTGTTACAGAATGGATGGAATTATTCAGAGAGCATCCTGAAAGAGCTGGTACATAAGTGCTAATTTAAATAGAGATTACATAATATGAGAAATAAGAAGACAGAAGTTCTTCCATATAATGACTAGACAAAGTTCAGAGTTAGAAAAGGATGTAATAAGTAAATAGGGCTTGTTTCATTTGAAGGCAATTATGATATGTTCACATTTGACTCAGAAGGAAGTCTTCAGAGAATTATTTAGCCAAGTGATGTAGTTGGAGTGAGCATAGAAAATAATTTTGTTTATGATCTGAATATTATTTCCAAATGATTGCAGTTTGAGAGATCACTAAGAAAGGTACTGCAGTACACCAACTGTTATAGAACCATGATGAGAACAATGAATTGGATAACATAAAAATGAAGAATTATCCCCTAGACATAGTTGGTTTTTTATTTTGTCTGATTTGCCATTATCAGATATCTGTGCTATCAGAAATTAACTAATTGTACACAGGTAGGATCCTAGAAAAATCTCTCAACTTCAATTAACACTGCTTTCTCTCTATCCCAGCACCAGTTGGTACACATGCCTACAGATTTGCTAAACATAGTTACCTAAATGAGAAGAAAGCCATATTCTTATGCTGTATTAATTAAGACAGTTAGATGGTACAGTGGATAGAGAGCTGGGCCTGGAGGCAAGAACACCACAGTTCAAACCTGGCCTCGGACACTTACTTCCTGAGGGACCCTGGGCAAGTCTCTTAATCTCTGTGTCAGTCTTATCTGTAAAATGGGGATTTTAATAGCACCTACCTCCCAGGACTGTTGTGAGGATCAATTGAGGTAATAATTGTAAAGCTTTAGCACAGTGCCTGGCACCTAGTGAGTGCTATAAAAATATTAACTATTGTTATTAGCGTATCATTTATACATATAGACCTTGAATTCCATCGTAATGAAAATTGCTATAACAAAATATTCATGTTAGTAAGGTGGTCAGGTGTTCTAGCATTACTGTTCACATTCCATGTTTTCCATGCAAAGAAAGGGGATAGTTAGTCTTCATTGAACAAGACTTTTATTTTCATCTAGTGTATATAGTAAGTGCTTAATAAATATTTACTCAGCTTTAGTTGGATATGTTATCTAATACAATACGAAGACTTTGAGAGCAGGGACTGTTTCATTTTTCTTTGTATCACCAGTGTTTCCCCCACTCCCTCCACCAGATCTGATTTAATTGGTTTAGGGAACTACCTGGTGAGAAAGCTCATTCCACCAATGTAGATGTAATAAACTGCTTTGCAACCCACATTTAAAGAGTTGCCTGGGACACTGAGGGGGTTAATGGCTTGTCCAGGATTACACAGCCATTATGTATCAGAGGAGGTACATGAGCGTAAGCAATCAATCAACCAGCATTTATTAAGTACCTACCACATATCAGGGCAAAACAGTCTCTTGCCTCAAGAAGCTTATGTTCTAATGGAAGAGACAACATGAAGATAAATAGGTACATATAAGACACATACAAAGTAAATGTAAAGTAACAGGGTCATTCTGACTACAAAGCCAGCTCTCCATCTGTTATACCATGCTACCTCTCACAGTAGGCACTTAATTAGTGCTTATTGACTTTAATTGAAGTGTTATCTCTATAACAACCTTTATAATGCTGTTCATTTATTATTTAATGAGTCTTCTACATGACTATGAAGTGTTTTATTCTCTCTTTTTTTTTCTAATAAGGCATGTGAAATCCAAAGAAACTCATTACTTTTTCTAGTGTTCATGTAGAAAACTAGATAGAATAAAGAATGGAATCAGCTGCATGGAGATATCCCCAGTATTCAAATTGAAAACCACAATGAATCTCAATATTCCATTTTCTTTGGAAATTCAACCTTTTTCTGTATTTATTTTTCTTTTTAGCTCCCATCACTTCTTTCCATGTTCAACTTTTTAAAAGGAGTTTTACTATTTAGTTTATATTCTTAGTATCCTTCTAGGATCTAAAAATGTATTCTGAAAATTGCACAACTCTTATTGAAAGAGAATAGTATTCCAGAGTGCTGAATAAATTTCTAATTCCTATTATAGTTGAAGCCCAGATCTTTGCAATATATTTCATTGCATTTTGATAACTACAAATAGTTTACATTTCTCTCTCAGACCTACTTTCTGTCACCTGGTAGAAGAACAATTTGCAGCTAAACCAAAAATACCTGAAGATTATGAGTTTTCCTAATCCTGGATAAAATGACATTGTTCACTAGTATTGATGCATCTTATCCTAGACTTGTTTCCCTAACTTGCCACCTTTTATATAACCATAGTCTAAAAATTACCTCCAAATAGCATGTACACTTTTTGAAGATATTTTGCTGTCAGTAAATAAATACATATGCTGACCAAAAAAATAACCCATGTCAAAAAAGTCAGGTGTAAGATTAACAAGTATCAATGTCTCTTTTCTTTGAAGGTCATCTGTAGCACTTAGTCTGAAGTTGTAAACCTTCAAGTGCTAAATGAATACAAAATGATCATATTGCTTTTAATGTAATAAATGTAATGTGATGTAATATAAATGAAATAAATGTAATAAAATTAAATGTATGTATATTTCACAATTTTTTGTTTATAAGAGCTGTGCTGCTTAAATTACAGGTTATCCATTGTTCATGTTTTGTGCATTTTTCAGGACTTGAGAGAGACAAGTTTGATAATAAAACTGTATCATTTGAGGAGCACATTAAGTCTGAACACAATATGTGGCATTATTTGTACTTCATAGTTCTGGTGAAAGTTAAAGACCCAACTGAATACACTGGACCTGAAAGTTATGTAGCTCAAATGATTGCGGTAAGTCATCCAAAAATTTTAATGTTGAATATTAGTGGATCTGTTTTGTTTTATAGTTATTTCAGGTTTTGCCCACCTCCATCTTCAACATGGAAGGATTCTAGAAATGGTTCCTGAAAAGTCTGAAATGGGACTGCTAATATATAAGGAACACTAATACGGATTATTTATATATTAATCAATCAACAAGTTTTTATTATGTATATATTGCTATGCTAGGCACTTGGGAGACAGAGACAAAAAAAGAAACAGTCCCTGCCCTACAGAAGCTGACATTCTCATGAAAGAAACATATTCATATCATTAGTATAGGATAGGGCCTGGACCTGTAGTTACTTTGGTATAGGGAGGAAACTGCCTCAAACAATGTAGATTGGCACCTTCTCAGCCACTTATAGTTTTAGAGAGTTGCTAGAACACTGAGAGTTAAATGACTTCCCTGGGATAAGTGAGCTCACTAGTGTGTGTTAGAGCTCGGGAAGCCAGGCCATCATGATTCTTAGGTTGGCTCACTAGTTACCACACCATGCTGTACCTAATAAACAAGTGACTAGAGAGCCTGCCTTGGTATCATGAAGACCTCCATTCAAGCCCTGATTCTGACCTAGAACAGTTGGATGTATGACTGTGGTCAAACCTTTTGATCCTCTTAGTGCCTCATGAACCTTTCTAAGATTATAAGTTACAAATGAATTGCCATTGGTGAAGGGAGTTTCTATATCAGAAGTTCCCCATACTTATAAAATAACAGCTCATAGCTAGTTAGCTCGATCAATAGATACACACATATTTAAATTGCTACAATAACTAAAAAGACTATGGTTGCCATGAAGGAAGTACCTATACCAGCAACATGATAGATTCTTGTGATAGAAAAGTACTTGGTAGTAATTGTTCCTATACTCAGAGCTAGATGAGCTCATCGATTTGGATATTGCTTCCCATAATACAAATCATAACTCATCCATGCTTGCCTTTTTTGTTTTGTACAGCTCATATACTCCTCTAGGTTCACTAAAGAGGGTCTACTGAACATGGTAGGAGCCTTCCTCACCTCTTCCCAATATTTCAAGGTTATTAATATAACCCTTGTATTGTCCATCAGTTATCCCTTACTTTGGACGTATGAATGTTTCTAGGACACATTTCCTTGATGACATCCTTTTGTGCAGCTCTTATATGGTATTGCCTGCCTCTGAGCTTTTCTATTGCTGTTTGTGTTACTCATTTTTAATCCTTCAGAGAACTAATTCTCCATTCTGTTAAAGGAGATGATAGGTAGACATATTAGAGAAAAGTTTTATGCAAATGAGCTTGATCCTGAGTTACATATGCAAAGCAGCTTTAGGAGGGGATGCTCTAGCTTACCAACAGGTAGACTTTTGTTGTAAAAGTGGAGTTATGAATGAAATTTTAAAACTATATCATCTGATACAACTTTCAGGGAGTTATATAAAAGGAAAAGAAGCTTAAATAGTTCTTAGGAAATGATACTGCCTGTATTAGAGAATACAAAAAAGCAAGAACATGCTAAGTTTTGGGAGTGCCATGCCTCCCTCTCCCCCAAAATTGTTACCTCAACTATTTGAATTTTATTCTTTGCTCTTATATTACTAAGCTGGAATTCAGGAGATTTGGGTTTTGGTCTCCATCCTACCACTGCTTTGCTGTCTGACTTTGACCAAGCCCTTTAGTCTCTTAGGGCCTCAGTTTCTTTATCTGTAAAATGAGGGGGTTGCATATGTTAATCTCTAAGGTTCCTTCTAACTCTAAGAATATGAGTCTATAACTATGAATACCAGCATCCACATTAATATTCATGGGAAATATATTAATCTTTTGGCTCTGGGAATTAGAATTTTCTGATAAAATATATTAATGCATTTTACATTAGCCCTAATGGTAAGAACTCTGAACCGTAGGGTCTGAAAAATTAACAGAATTTTCAAAGCATAGTTTTCTTGCCTTCAAATTCAAAACCAAGATGTCTAAATATTTCCTATCTCTTAGCCAAAATTAAGATAGTGTACCTTCTTAGACCTTTACTGATAAGATTAAAACCATTTGATATGAGCTTCCTTTTGTATTCCCTCAAACTCAGCAGCATCCTTTCCCCCCTACCTTCCTTATGGGAAGAGAAAAGGTATTATTGCTGTTCCTCATTGAGGCTAATTCCACTAACGGACCCCACAATGTCATTTCTTCCAACTTCTACCTTTAGAACTTTGCTCCAGCAGTCATCCTTTCTCATTCTTACATCTTTAAGAGAGAGGCAGACAGAGACAGAGATAGAGAGAGAAAATGAGACTTTCCCATCTCCAGTAGCTTCTTAGAATTGTTTCATTTTTGTATTTGAATCCCCAGCATCTAGCATGGGGTCTGGCATATAGTAGACATTTAATTGATTGATTGATTGAGTCTAACCCATCTACCTACTGTCCCATCTTTTTTCTCTTGTTTACAGCCAAAACTTTTTGGATGATGTCTGTAACAAATATCTGTATTTCCTTACTTCCCATTACCCTCAGTCCTTGTAATCTGGCTTTTCTTCCTACCACAAGGACTAAAGCTAATAATGTATTTATTAGCTGAAGACATCAATACAGTATTGTTTTATGTTGCTAATTGACTCATTTTTACTTAAGTTCTTGCCATGCATATGTACGTATTTTAATATTGACTTATCACAGAATTTCAGAGTGAAGATACCTTAGATACCACCTAGTCCAACTCATAACGAAAATAAATAATGAAATAACCTGGTCTTCAAGCTCCTTCCAATGTGTGGAAACCCACTACCTTCCAAGGCAGCAGTTCTACTTCAAGTTGGCTCTAGTTATGAGGAAGTTTTTCCTTATAAAAAGTTTCACAGATCTTTTTTGCAATTTCTACCTCCTGGGGCCAAACAGAAAAAGTCTGGTCCCTCTTCTACAGGACAGCCATTTGGATACCTATCATGTTATCCTTTTTTCTAGACTAAACAACTTTAGTTCCTTCAACAACCCTTATATGCTACAGATTCTAGGCCCTTTCCTTTATATCCTGGATACCCTTCTCTAGATACTCCCTAGCTTATCAGAATCCTTTCTAAACTATGGTATCCAGAACTGAACACAGTACTCTGGAGGTGATATAACCAGGGCAGAGTACAGTGGGACTATTCCCTTCCTATCCCTGGAAACTATGCTTTTCTTAATGCAACTCAAGATCATGTTAGCTTTCTTTGGGTGTCATACCACACAGCTAGCTCTTACTGAGCTTGCAGTCCACCGAACCCTCCAGATCTTTTTCAGACAAATTGCTGTCTAACCATGCACCTGTCTATGTATGTAGTAAACTATGTACATGTATCTTGTGTACTAGGTTGTAAGATCCTGAATGTCAGGCATCATTTTAGTTATACTAATTTGTATCTCTTTCTCTGCTTAGGAGAGTTTCCTACATGCAGTTGTTACATGAACAAATGAATAAGGAAATGCCCTATATATTGGAAAGAGAACTGGGTTTGGAATCAGAGAACCTTGGTAGTAAGGACCTGGTAGTAAGTCCTAGCCTTCCAACTTGCTAGCTCCTTGTCTCTGAGCAAGTCACCATACTGCTCCTGAGCCTGTTTCCTAAATTATACTGTGTCTTTTTGAGGATGAATACCACATTACTAATTTCAGTCAGGACCTCATACACTGAGGGCAATTTCCTGTTTAATTAAATTGTAAAGGACCCATTTACCTATTCCCTTTATCCTCAATTACATAAAGAATAAAAAGAATCAACAATTTTCCAGATGTTCTTTTGTCATTCTGCAACCCCAAAGCAATTTTGTTTAGTTAAACCATATTTTCAGGTCATAACTATTGGAGAGGAAAATATTTTGGCTCATCAAAGATACAAAGTCTTTGGAGATCTGTGTTGCACATGCAGCACCCATTATCCCCATTTGCTATGATAATTTCTTCAGTATTTTGTGTCACAATTATGGAATTAAGTGTTCTGATTCTATTTTATAATTTATACTAATTATGTAATTGGGTATAATTATATAACTGCTCAATCTTCCACTAAAACCTAATTTAAAGAACTAAGAACTTCACGAGATTTTAAAAACTTGTTTACACTTTAAGAAGGAGAGCCTATTGTCATTCTAAAGTTGGATCAAGAAATCAGTATATCAGTTCTTTACTTTTCATATTATAAATGCCAATATGTTGGGAGATCCTTGAGCTTCTACCTAGAGACTTTGTTGCTTAATCTGTTGCCAGAATTATTTTATCTTTCTCTGATTTCCTTGTTAAGTGTATGTATTACTGTTTTCTTCATGTAAACAAATGCCAACTTTGTAATCCAATTTTATGTTTGGGAAATAGTGATTAAGGGAAGCAAGCAGTACAAGTCAGTGGTAGAACCCAAAATGAACCTTCGTCTCCTACCTTCTGTTCTAGTACTAATACTGTTAAACTATAATGCCTTTTAGTAGGAGAGCAAGAAATTTTCCAAAGTTATGTTTTAAAAATTTATGTGGCAGAGGGGAAATAAAGTAGAAAAAGTGTAAGCTAGGTAGTTAATTAGCTCTCCTGACAAAAATGGCACACAGGTTGCCATCTCATGAGTCAGAAACTGTAAAGCAGTATGGCATAGTGGACAGACCACTGTATCTGTGTCAAGAAAACCTCAGTTTAGATTCAAAATCATAATCTTAACAAAGGCACTCCAACTCTATAGACCTTAGTTTCCTTATCCAAAAGAAAAAAGGAAGAGTCATCTGGATTAGTTCATTAACTTATTAAAGCCCCAATGCCCAGGACATCTGTGGTATGTCTGCCCCTTTACATCTAGTTCCATTAAAACAACAAATCAGCAAGCAGTATGCACTTTTACTTATATAGAAAGGGTTCTTCAAAAGCCCGTTCTGTAGTTAGGGTACATATTTTCCTTTCTGCTTCCCTAATGATTGAATAGGCAGGAGGTGATCACTTTCTGATGACAGAAAGGAAAGAGATTAAGTTAAATGGCAGAGATGCTTTTACAGAGCCAAATGAAAACATGAAATTTCTCCTAAGGACTAAAATTATTCCAATACTCTTTTTGTTTTCAAAAGAGACACAAAAAAATCAACCTTTGTGATGTCTCCAAAGAGAAGTGTAAACCTGCTTTCAGAAAAGTACCACGTAAATTATAATGAAGAGGCCTCGATAGGTAATGAAGTAGCTAACTAGAAATGAAGGCCAGAAATGTGGAAAAACATTCTTTAGAAGGAAATGAACATAGTAAAATTTTGTTTTTGTTGTCTTTGTTTTTTTTAAGAACTTGGACTTTTTAGCTACTGAATAATACTAGTTTAAGCATAGCTGATACTTGTTTGAAAGGCATATTTTCTTCCATAACATGAAGACATCTTTCCAGCTGCTTTATATTAAAAGACAGTAGCAACCAAAAATGCAAAAATCTGTTTCCACCATGTCCATTTTGCTAAGTTTTTACTTTTATTCAGAGCTCCCTTGAATTCGAGGAATACTTGAATATGTCATAGAATGATAGATCTGGAACTGGAAAAGACATCAGAGGTCATCTATTCCAACTTCCTGATTTTATAGTAACAAAAGAATAAATGAAAAGGATCACCAATTGCCCAATGGACATTTAAAAGTGGCTATCTTAGAGACATCATGAACTCAATAAGTCTAAAACTGAGCTCATTATCTTTTTTTCTAAGGTCATACCTTCAGCCTGAAAGAATAGCAGCACCATTCTTCTGGTGCCTTGGGTTTATAATCTAAGCATTGACCTGCTTTCACTGTCTGTCACTCCATTCCAATAATTTACCAGATCTCACCATCAGTATCTTCACAACATCTCCCTGAGCTAACCTAGCTTATTGCAATAGTCTCCTAATTGATCTCCCTGCCACAAATCTGTCACCACTAAACTCTATCCTATGTACTGCTGCTAAAGTTATTTTCCTTTTTTTAAATAAAAATAAGTTTTTATTGATATCTTGTTTTATTTTTACATCACCATAAGTTTCCCCATCATTTCTCCCTTCCCCCACCCAGAGCCACCCCCTATAACAATAAAGTTATTTTCCTTAAAGGCACATCTGACCATGTGACTTTTCTACTCAACCAACTGCAATGACTTCTTCTTGACTCTAGGATAAAATTCCTCTGTTTAGCTTTTAAAATCCTATACAACATGGCCCCAACCTATCTTTCCAACCTCATCAAATATTACTCCCCATCTCGCACTCTGCTATTCATCCAACTAGTTATCTCTGTGTTTCTCATTGACAACACTTTATCTCACATCTCTTTTCACTAGCTACCCTTCATGCTTGGAATGCATTCCTTCCTCATCTCACCTTATAATATCCCTCTCTTCCTTTATGATGCAGCTCAGGTACCATCTTCAGGAATCCTTTCCTGATCCCCCTACTATTGTCCTTCCTTCCACATAAACTTGTATTTAACTACTTTATCTATCTTTGTATTTATTCACCTTATATTTATTCCATATACATTTCTATATGTACTTGTCTCCCCTATTAGAATGTAAGCTCCATGGGAAAAGGGATTGTTTCATTCTTTGTTCTTGTATCCCCATTCCTAGCATAGTGTCTGGCATATAGTAGGCCCTTCTTGATTGTTTGATTTTATGCACTTATTATGTGCTAAGTTCTAGAAGTACAAATATAAAAGAATGACAGTTCTCATTCTCAAGTGGCTCATATTCTAATGAGAAAAACCACACATATATGGGGTTTCACTGGCAAATCAGATGGAAAGGTCCTATGGTTCTTTGGGTTCAGTGGAAAATCAGATGGTAATATATCTTTTTAAATGATTTTTCACTGAAAAAATCATATTTGTTACTGAATTTGAACCATTTGACTGTGCCAAAAGAGTTTGGTGTCAAGAACTTTTTTTTTCTCCTGGGCTTTTTGTAGCTCTAGTTCCTGAAGAGATAGGGTCACTATCAGTTGCATAAGCAGTTGCGTATCCCATCTCCAAAGAGAATTTAAGAAGTGAGATCTGTACCTGGGTTGTCTGACTCCAGAGAGAGTACTCTTTCCATTGTCCCATGCTGTCTGGGAAAAAAACCAAATCACTCAAGGATTTGTATTCCTATTGTTCCTACCACTGAATAAAAAGAATTATGAAGGAAAAAAATGGTGTCCGATCTGAGGATTCTGAAATGGAAAAATAGCCTCTCACCAGTAAGTTTACCAACTCTGAAAGGTACCAGGTATCCCATGATATGTGAAAGTGTGAGTATATTGGATGTGGTCATTTCCAAGCTCAACTTTGATAAATTAATCTGAATCATGTGCATGTAACAATACGAGTAGCACAGGGTTATTCTGATCCATCTGTCTTATCACTGAATATTCAGGGCAAGATGAATTATGCTTCTGTTTTGTATATTGTGATCTCTTAGAAACAAAGATCCATCCTAAAACATTTATTTCAAATTTATAAAGGGATATTCATATCTGTGGTTCTCATAACTTTAATAAAAAGAATTTATCCTGTTGTTATAAGTAAAAATTTTGTTTCCCAGTTCTGGTCATTACCGTAAGATCTTGTTCAAATCTCAGTTGGCTTTCTGGAATAATAATGTTCACGTTGTTAAGACTGATACATTTACTCTGAAAGTTTGGCTTTCTTCCAAAGGATAACAGATGCTATCAAAATGCAAGTTGTGGGAAGAAGTAGTAGATCCCGTAAAGGCACACAACTTTTATTTAATGATTTTTAAAAGACTGACATAACCCATATCTCATTATGAGTAATTAGTTTAAAGAATAATTACAATGAAATAACACTATTGTGTTAAGGTTCTGCTGACAGGCTAATTTCCTTGGAAATATAAAGATAGATTAGCAGGAGCATCATGGTGCAGTGGAAAGAACAACGGCTAGGGAATCAAAAGGTCTGGGTTCAAACTCCAACCCTACAAGTTGGTAACCTGTTTTACCTTGGGCAACCTCACTTAGTCTCAGTTTCCTCATGAAACAATCTCTGAGGTCGTGTCTAGCTCTAAATTTATGATGTTCAAATTGGGCCAACCACTAATAACCTTACCCTAATAATGATGAGGACTACTAGCTGACAATCCTTTGCTCACTCTGTTGATTATATATATATATCCCCATTCAACACCAGAGGTCACTCTGGTAAAATACCAAGTTCTCTGTGGTTCTCATAGAGTTGGCTACCTCTTGAAAATTGTACCCATTTTATGGGGAGTAGGGAAAAGGAAAGAGGTCAGGGCTCATATGATTTATCTGGGGGGATGGTGTATATAGATTTATTTAGCTTGATCATTTTGGCTTATATCCCCACCCACTAGGAGAAAACTCCACCTGCTTTCCTTCACTTCTGAGTTTCAATGGAACACTGACATATATCATAGAGTAGACCATATGTTCATGGCATGCTATAAACAATTCTGTAAACATAATCATAGAAGCAAGAAGGATAAAACTCAAACACATTATCAAACAATTTTCATGTGGGCTGGGTACCTGATTTCCTCCCACATCTAGCAACCCAGACTTTTTTGGCTTCTTCGCAAGCAAATCTTAAGAGTTTAAAGAGAGAAAAGTTTGGAGCTTATGATTTAGGGGGCCATCTGGTCTCCATCTCCGTCTCGAGAGTAGCCATCATATTCTAAGTCAGGTGTTAAGTCCTCCTCCTGCCGTTTTTGTCTCCCAAGTTGGTCTACTTTGTCTTTACCTCCAAGTTCTCCCACTGTGTATATTCACTAGTGCCTTCATGAGCTTGAAACTCTTTAGAGGTGGGCATAGCCTTGTTGTATCACAGTCATACCATGAGAAAACAGTTTTAGGCAGTTTTGATGGCTATTTTATCTTGTTTATCCTCAAATTTCCACGCTGAACACATCCTGACTAACTTTCTTCAATATTTATATACTTTCTCCCACATTTCTCAGTCTTCTTCTCTGTATGTAGCCCTAGGCTTACATCTAGCCATGTACTTAAGAAGAAGGAAGGACCAACAGAACAAAATCAATATATAATTTTGTCTATAAGAAGTTATGAAAATAAACAATCTAAGAATTTTGCCCAATTGACTGATGATCACTACACCAGCAAATTTATTAGTAAAAGGATAGTCATTTGGTCATCTCTCTTAGATCAAAGATCCTCATGGTGGTAGGCTCACAGTTTACATACCCTTTGAAGAGTAGGGAACACCTAGGGTGGGAATCAACCTTGATTGGTTAGCAATTAATGAGAGAATGAATATTACAATGAGGGACTGGACCTGAACTTTATTTACGTCGTCCATTTCTAAGTTCCTCTCAGCTTTGGACAATCTATTCAAAGAAATTGTGCCCTACCTAAACCTGAGCAGAACACAGCTACTCAACCTGGGTGGAACAAGAAAGTTAATCTAATCTTTTTATCAGCAGTGACCTTCAAAAGACTGAACTTTTAAAAATCAGGACTTTAGAAAAAGGGGGGAACTCTGGATCTCCCCAAATGATTGGTTATTAATAATAATTTTTCTCAAGAGGAAATTCAGCAAGAAGAGTATAGAAGTACAATGAAGTTGTAGATACTAGTCCTATCACTTTACACTGCATGTAATCAGGAAAATTAAAGAGTTCCTTCAAAAAATGCTAATTGTATGTCAAAGGAAAATCAAAGAAAAAAATTAATATTGAAAAATTCAAGAGAATCATTGATATCAGAAGGTTGGAGGATAAAAGAATGTAACACAGAGAAGAAAGGGAAGGATGATGATCACTGAACATTTGGAGCGATATAATATATAAAGATACTTCCTGTAGAAAGTGATGTTGGACCCACTGAGGAAGAGGAAGCTTTTTTGTTCCAAGAATTATATAAAAATCTAGAACAAAAGTTGTTAATGTGGAATTGAAGAAGCAAAGAGATAATGAGAGCACCTATGTATACTAATTGCCAAAACAAACTGCATCCTACAGTAGGATTATATAATTAAGAGTGGGACAGGACAGTCCAACACCAGCCTATTAGAGATGAGGAAACTGATGTGAAGTGATTTTCCCAGGAGCACACAAGTAGTTAGTGCCACAACTGAGATTCAATCCCATCTTCTCTGACACCAAACCCAACACCTTTTTAAATATACTATATTGCTTCTACAAAGACTGGCAGCTGTGATTTGATTTAGATTAGCTGTGATTTACTATAGAGAATAGGAAAGATGCTGAAGTATTGGGCAGATTTTGTTCTGGTAAAATCCTAAAGCATGTGATTTAATAGATGGTTTGTGAGCATTTAGAAAGGGAATTGATTTCTTTACCTCCTATTTTGGGTTTAAAACATGATTCTGTTTACAGCAATGTGATATAAGCACAGAAAGCACATCTATATTAAAAGATTCACATTTGTCAAATATTTTATAATTTATAAAGTACTTATTTCACAACAACCCATTAAGATAAATGCCATACCTAATATTTCCCTCATTTTGCAGCTGAGAAACCAAAGCATAAAGAATTGAATGATTTGCCCATGGTGACACAGGTAATAAGTAGCAGAGCCAGGAGTTAAAATCTAGTTCTTCTGATTTCAGGTCCAGTATGCTACGTATCTATTGTATAAAGTTTGCTATTGCTGTAAGACTATTTTTTTTAAATGAAAAGGAAAGAGTGTGGCATAATAAAGAGAGTGCTGGATTTGGAGTAAAGACAACCTTAGTTTAAATCTTGCCTCCAGAGCTTAACCATATAACCGTAGACACAGCCTCAGTTTCCTCATTTGTAATATAGGGATAATAATATTAGTTGTACCTGATTATGAACTAAAAAAATAAAATATTGTCTTTTATTGACACATAGTATTGAATATAATGAATATAGGAGAAGCTGGTGTAAAATAACCAGATATTCTTATTTGACAAAAGAAGTAAATATGCTAATTAATGAATTTGCTAGTTATAATGTCTCCAATTCATTAAAATACACATACAAATAAATTGATTCTTATATTTTAAAATGTTACCTATGTGTCAGAAGTGACAAAAAACCCCAAATCCCACCCTACATGTTTTCATAATTTTCATTGGCATGACTTCTGTAAAGTGACATTTGTTTGAATGCTACTTCTAGATTTTACCAACCTATTTGTTGTCCAGATGATTATAACTCATTGTCTCTTGCTTTCTCAACAAAACAGAGTTTAAATTTTACCCTCTGACCTGGAGACAGTGCTTCTAAATTTGTACACATGAAATGGCTCAAAGGGAGTTAGGAAATTTCTCCTACTTCTGGAAGCTTCTGGAGAATTTCTGTTTCCAGAGCTGTTAGTGAAGTAGATTTCAACAGCACTCAATTCAGTTAGAAAAATGTAGTTTTTTAAGATTGTATTTTATTTTTTTTCTCCAGTTACATGTCAAGAACATTTTTAGCATTCATTTTTACAAGATTTTGAGTTCCTTATTAGTCACAGTTGTGAAAGAAGAAACAGATCAAAAGGAAAAAAAAAACCACAAAAAAAGAATAAATTAAGTGAAAAAAACATGCTTCAATCCGCATTCAGAGTCCATCAGTTTTTTATCTGGATATGGGTAGCATTTTCTTTCGTGAGTCTTTGTATTTGTCTTTGATTGTTGTGTTGCTGAGAAGAGCTGAGTCATTCATACTTGATCATAACACAATGTTGCTGATACTACGTACAATGTTTTCCAGGTTCTCTTCATTTCACTTTGCATCAGTTCACACAAGTCTTTCCAGGTTTTTCTGAAATCTGCCTGTTAATTATTTCTTATTCCATAATGGTATTCTGTGACATTCATATACCCCAGCTTGTTCAGCCATTCCCCAATTGATGGACATTTCCTCAGTTTCCAATATTTTGCCCCCATGACTAGGGCTGCTATAAATATTTTTGTACCTGTAGGTCCTTTTCTGTTTTTTTTTTTTGTGATCTCTTTAGGATATAGACACAGTAGTGGTATTGCTGTATCACAGTTTGGTTGCCCTTTGGGCATAGTTCTAAATTGCTCTCCAGAATAGTTGGAACAGTTCACAACTTCACCAACACTCCATTAGTGTCACAGTTTGGTTGCCCTTTGGGCATAGTTCTAAATTGCTCTCCAGAATAGTTGGAACAGTTCACAACTTCACCAACACTCCATTAGTGTCCCAATTTTCCCCACATTTTCTCCAGCATTTATCATTTACCTTTTCTGTCATATTAGCCAATCTGATAGGTGTGAAGTGTTACCTCAGAGTTGTTTTTTATTTGCCTTTCTCTAATCAAAAGTGATTTAGAACACTTCTTCAAATGAGTATAGATAGCTTTAATTTCTTCATTTAAAAACTTCATGTTCATATCCTTTGACCATTTATCAGTTGGGGAATGGTCCATATTCTTGTAAATTTGACTCAATTCTTCAAATATTTGAGAAATGTGGCCTTTATCGGAGATGCTTGGTGTAAAACTTGTTTCCCAGCTTTCTGTTTTCCTTCTGATCTCGGTTGCATTGGTTTTGTTTATACAAAAGCCTTTTAATTTAGTATAATCAAAAGTATCTATTTTATATTTTGGTATGCTCTGTTTGGTCATGAATTTTTCCCTTCATAGATCTGACAGGTAGACTATTCCTTGCTCTTCTGATTTGCTTATACACCTTTTGTATATAAATCACACCAAAAGTCTGTCATATCTAACTTTTCTAATATTCTATTTATTTCCTTAGTTTCTTTCTTGTTTATTTTTTGGTTAGATTTATTAAGTTCTGAGAGGGTACAGCTGAGGTTCCCCCACTAGTATAGTTTTGCTGTCTATATCTTCCTGTAATTAACTTAACTTCTTTAAGATTTTTAGATGCTACACCACTTGGTGTGTGTATGTTTAGTATTGATATTGCTTCATTGTCTGTGGTACCTTTTAGCAAGTTGTAGTTTCCTTCCTTATCTATTAATTAGTTCTATTTTTGCATGTGCTTTGAGATCAGGATTGCTACCCTGTTTTTTTTTCCTTCAGCTGTAGCATAATAGATTCTACTCCAGCCCCTTAGCTTTATTCTGTGTGTATCTCTCTGCTTCAAGTATGTTTCTTGTAAGCAATGTATTGTAGGATTCTGGTTTTGACGCACTCTGCTAACTGCTTCCATTTTGTGAGAGAGTGCATCCCATTCACCTTACAGTTATGATTACTACCTGTGTATTTGCCTCCATCCTATTCTTCTTGCTATCTGTCCTCTCTCTCCTTTTAACCTTTCCCTCCTTAACCCCTTCCAATCTGACTTCTGTTCCTACTATTCTGCTGAAACTTCCTCAAGCAACCTTTTAGTGTCCAATGGTTTTTTTATTCTTCATGTTCCTTGACCTTTCCTCAGCAATTCGTCCTATCTTCATTTATACTGCTTTATCCCATGACCTTCATAGTACTGATCTTTCCTGATTCTCTTTCCAACACTCTGACTTTTCCCTCTTCTACTTCCTTCTTCTACCTCCTTTGATGACTTTATTTTGGGGCCAGAATACTAACATCTTTGCTGTCCATCTTGTACCCAGCTCTCACCTGTGGCTCCAAGAAGCTGTCCCATGTGCAGCAGCCACACCTTGGTAAACCATCTCAGGAGATAGGCTAAACCAGGTTGAGGGTAACTTATGGGCCACAAACCTCTTGGTGAGTTGGGGGTTATTGACCCCAAGCATAGGAAGACTTCCCCCAATGGAATGGGCAGGTAAGAACAATTTGTTCTGATGATCACGAAGGCAGTTGAAGCAGACACTATGGAGCACTTAGAGCTTGGGCAGATATCAAAGATGCCAAGGTCATTAACTCCATCCTGGCAGTAGTGGGGCTCAAATAAATTAACTGGTTCTCTGCCCGAAAGACCATTTTTTGGGGGGGGGGTTGTTTTGTTTTTTGGAATCAGTCACTTAGTAAGCATTTATCAAGTACTGGACAACCTCAGTCCAAATCATGCATAAGTGACTAACCATGTGACCCTGGGAAAATCACTTAGTCTCAGTTTCCTTGTCTGTAAAATTAGATTCATTCTAAATCTATGATTCATAGGATCTGGCAACTTTTTTTTATTCATTTCACCATGATTCCAACTTTTCCTTGTGCATGCAAATTGTTTCTTCAAGTAACGATCCTAACCTACATTTCTCTAATATCTTCAAGTTTACAAAAGATGTTCATCACAATAACCCCTGCAGTGCAGGTTTCATTTCCCCTGTTATTGAAATGGGTCAATCACGTAGCAAAAGAGAAGAATGGGCAGTTTGGGTTAACAATGCTTTGAATTTACAGTGCATCTTTAGGGAATTTCAGCTCAAACTTTATGGGATGCGTTTTGTTTGCAGCTGGCTTACCCAGTCTGTGACCTGTAATGTCGGATACATTGACATAATTGATCTTAGAGAGCAAAGATTTTACTTGTTCAGCATTCTCCGTTTAATGTGGTGTTTCCCAAAAATTAAAAATCATTACATTGCTTGCTCTAAGATGTCTGTCTTCAAAGTCTCAGGAGACCCTTTCATCCATGTGTTGTCATATCATAAAGAAAGCACTGTGCTTTGATAAACATCAATCAGAACATACATTTTCTTCATTTTATTGATACTAAACAAAGATTTCTAGGCTGAATTAATAAATGGCAGAGGCTATGCAGATTAAATACGATTGAATAATGTGTGCAACAAACCTGTTTCTCACAGGAAAAGTTGTGACCATTTTTCCCATAGAGTTAGAATATATTTTTGAGCAGAGCATATTTTCTGAGCAATAATATGTAATCCTGGTTTTGAGTTTACACTTCATATCAGAATAATAATTAATCATTACAGTTAATATTACTGTTAAAATAAAAGTCAAAATAAAGATAAAAAATATACTTATGAATGAAAAGTAATATTTCCTCATTTCTTGTAACATTCTGTGCAGTTATGTGCACAACAGCCATCATGAACTATGCTCCAACTTCTTTGGGCAAATATTTGTCTCACCCTAAACTTCACGATAATTGCTTATGTTAAAAAAAAAGGACACATGCTTTATAGTTCCTGCTGTGCAATAGAACCCAAATTTCTCAATCCTATTGCAGTTTAAAAAAAAAGGCAAAAGCACCAAAATCACAGTAAGCAAATATATCCTTATGGTCCATAACCCTAACCCTAAAGTGCCATTTTAACCACCGATTTGCAGAACTCGACATAAAATTAGGTATCAGTTCTGTCGAGCGGGTGTGAATTGGCTGAATCCCACCACTTTATCCTGGGCTGTCTCCAGTCGTCTTGACTTTTGTCTTGCCACTGGGCTTTGATGACTCTGGAAGATGATGACTTTGTGTAACTCTGCCTCACTTAAGTCTAATTCACCCAGAAGTTAAGACATTACCCACTGATGAACTGGTCCTCTGCAAAAAACAAAGGACAAACAAAAAGTATGTCCTCAATCTTCTTTTCTTTTTCTGTACTCTCTTCCTTAGTGAACTCACATTTAATGTTACATATAAAATTATATATATGTATATATATGTGGGTACGTATATGTTTCATTTAGATTGTCAAATTTATTGGCATATCATTGTGCAAAATAACTCCTAGCAATTGTCTTAATTTCCTCTTCTTTGGTGGTTAATTCACCCCTTTCATTTTTAAATCATTTAATATTTTATTTTTCCCAATTATATGTAAAAACAATTTTAACATTCCTTTTTCAAATTTTGCGTTCTGAATTCTCTAGCTCCATCTCCTCCCCCTCAAATTGAGAAGGCAAGCAATTTAACATAGGTTATACATGTATAGTCATGCAAAAAACATTTCCATGTAAGTCATTCTATGAAAGAAAACACAGCCAAAAAAAAGGTAAAGAAAAAGTATTTTTTATCTGCATTCAGGCTCTACCAGTTCTTTCTCTGGAGATGGACAGCATCTCTCATCTTAAGTCCTACCGAATTATCTTGGATCACTGTATTGCTGAGAATAGCTAAGTTATTCATAGTAGATCATCATACAATATTGCTGTTACTGTATATAATGTTCTCCTGCTTCTGCTTATTTCACTGTGCATCACTTCATGTAAGTCTTTCTATAGTTTTCTGAGAGCATTCTGCTTATCATTTCTTAAAACAACCACAAGTTGTTCAGCCGTTCTCCAATTGATGGACATGACCTCAATTTCCAAATTCTTTCCCACCACAAAAAGAGCTGATATAAATATTTTTGTACACATATGTCCTTTTTCTTTTTGTTTTTTACCTCTTTGGGATTAGTTACAAATTGCTCTCCAGAATGGTTGAATCAGTATACAGTTTCACCAATAGTACATTGTTTTAACTTTCCCATATTCCCTCCGATATTTTTTATTTTTCATCTGCCTTTTCTGTCATATTAGTCAATCGAACAGGTGTGAGGTAATAGCTCAGAATCATTTTAATTTGCATTTCTCTCATCAGTAGTGATTTAGAGCACTTTTTATGTGACCATAGATAGTTTTGATTATTTTGTCTGAAAACTGCCTGTTTATATCCTTTGACCATTTGTCAGTTGGGAAATGGCTCTTCTATAAATTTGACTCAATTTTCTATATATTTGAGAAATGAGGTCTTTATCAGAGAAACTCACTGTAAAAAATTTTTTTCAGAGTAGTGATTACCAACTATGTATTTCCCTCCATTATATTTTCTCCCTGTTCATCCTACCATCTCTCTCCTTTTACCCTGTCCGTTCTCAAAAGTGTTTTGCTTCTGACTTTTACCTACCCCGAACTGCTCTCCCTTCTGTCTGCTCACTTTCTCTTATTCCCTTCCCTTCCTACTTTCCTGTATGTGTTGCTTTCTATGCCCAACTGAGTGTGTGTATTATGCCCTCTTTGAGCCAATTGCAATGAGAGTAAGGTTCATGTACTCCCCTCCCTGCTTTCCCCATTTGCCCCTGTAAAATCTCTTTTAGGCCTCTTTTTTTTCAGGCAGTGTATCCCATTCTACCTCTCCCTTTCCCCTTCTCCTTGCATTCTTCTTTCTCATTCCTTAATTTTATTTTTTTAGATAATCATATTATCACATTCAACTCCCAATTCTGCTTTCTGTGTATGCGTACTTCTTCTAACTGCCCTAAAAATGAGAAAGTTTTTAGGAATTATAAACATTATTTTCTTATGTATGAATATAAACAATTTAAACTTATTGAATCCCTTATAATTTCTCTTTCCTGTTTACTTTTCTATGCTTCTTTTGCGTTTTCTATTTGCAAGTCAGATTTTCTATTCAGCTCTGATCTTTTCATCATGCTTGAAATGCTTGATGCTTGAATGCTTGAAAGTCTTCTATTTCATTGAATGTTGATTTTTTCCCCCGAAGGATTATACTCAGCTTTTCTGGGTAGGTGATTCTCAGTTGTAATCCTAGCTCTTTTGCCCTCCAGAATATTATATTCCAAGCCCTCTGATCCTATAATGTAGAAGCTGCTAAATCTTGTGTTATCCTGACTGTGACTCCATGATATTTGAATTGTTTCTTTTTGGCTGCTTAAACTATTTTCTCCTTGATTGGGGAAGTCTGAAATTTGTCTATAATATTCCTGGGAGTTTTCATTTTGGGATCTCTTTCAGGAGCTGATCAGTGGATTCTTTCAATTTCTATTTTACCCTCTGGTTCTAGAATATCAGGGCAATTTTCCTTGATAACTTTCTTGAAAGGTGATGTCTAAGCTTTTTTTTTTTAAATCATGACTTTGAGGTAGTCCAGTAATTCTTAATTTTTCTCTCTGGGATTTATTTTCTAGGTCAGTTGTTTTTCCAAGGAGATATTTCACATTTTCTTCTATTTTTTAATTCTTTTGTTTTTGTTTGATTGTTTCTTGATCTCTTATAAATTTATTAGCTTCCACTTGCCCAATTCTAACTTTTAAGGAATTATTTTCTTCATTGAGCTTTTGTACCTCCTTTTCCATTTGGCCAATTCTTCTTTTTAAGGAGTTCTTCTCTTCAAAGAATTTTTATGTATCTTTTTCCATTTGGCCAATTCTGCTTTTCAAGGCATTCTTCTCTTTTGGGCCTCTTTTACCATTTGGCCTATTCTTTTTTTAAGGTGTTATTTTCTTCACTATTTTTTGTGCCTCCCTTACCAAGCTATTGACTCTTTTGTAATGATTTGCTTGCATCACTCTCATTTCTCTTCCCAATTTTTCCTCTATCTCTCTTACTTGATTTTAAAATTCCTTTTTGAGCTCTTCCATGGCCTGAGACCAATTCATATTTTTCTTTGAGGCTTTGGATAGAGGAATTTTGACTTTGTTCCTTTTTCTGAGTGTGTGTTTTGCTCTTTCTTGTCACCATAGCAACTTTCTATGGTCAGAATTTTTTTCTGTTGTTTGCTCATTTCCAGTCTATTTCTTGACTTTTAACTCTATGCTGAAGTGGGGCTCTGCTTCCCAAGTGGAGGGGGCACTATTCCAAGCTTTAACTTTTTTTGTGCAGCTGTTTTCAGAGTTAATTCTGGGGATCTGTAAATTTTCGTTTCTTCCACAGTGGGACGATGTAGGGAAAGGTGTGTTAACTACTCTCCTGTACTGTGTACTGGTGAGCAACCACAAGCACTCTTTTCAACCCTGGAACTGTGACCAGGGTCCCTGCTCCCCTGTGGCTACAAACTGCTGTGCTAGTGCTCCTCCTCACACTGGGACTAAGACCTAGGACTGCAACCCAGATCCAAGTAAAAGCAATGCAACAAAGTCCTGCCCCTGGAGCCAGCAAAGGGACTCATATAAATCTCCTTCTGACCTAGTATCTAATCCCCTTACCAACTGTGGGCTGAAAGGTATGGAAACTATCACTGCTGCCACTGGCTCAGTCACTCTGAGGCCTTCTTCTGGTTTGCTGGGGCCGATGTGTGCTGGTGTGGCCTGTGCTGAACTTCTGTCTCATACTGGTGCAGCAGACCTTTCCCTTCTACCTTCTAAGTTGTCTTGGGCTGGAAAATTGTTTCACTCTGGCTTTTTGTGGGTTCTGCTACTGTGGAATTTGTTTAGAGTCATTATTTAAAGGTATTTGGGGGAAAGCTCAGGTGAGTTCCTGCCGTGAGTCCACCATCTTAGTCCTGCCTCTCCTAAAACATTCTATATGATTTTATCATTCTAGCATTAGTGCCTCTTTTTCACCTGGAATATTTTAGTAGGCTTATAGCTAGTTTCCCTGAATCTAGACTTCTTCCTTTCCAAAACATTCTTCACACTATCGCCAAAATAATTTTCCTATTGTGTTCATCTGATCATATCAATCTATTCAAAAATTTTCTACAGTTCCTTATTTGGTAAGTACATAAAGGGTCCTTGATTGCAACCTATGACCTAAATCTGATGGATTTAAAGGAGGCACATTTTCCATCTACATACAGTTGCATGGCCTGAATATACTCCTATCTTAGTCACAATCTCTTCCATGAAGACTCAACTGATTTTCCCTAGCACCAGTTAGATAAAATCCTTTCAGCCCTAAATTTCTTATCATCCTTTACTAAATTTGTGATGGTTGTATGCATTTATCGCAGTTCAAATTTTATTAAAGTTATTTGTGTAAATCTCCTCTTACGAGGCCATAACTTTATTAATGTAAAAGACTCCATCATTTTCATCTTCTTATCCCTATTACCTAGTATAGTATCTTGCATATAGCAAGTGCTTAATACTTATTTTCTGAATTAAATTAAATTGATTTCAGCTTGAAATGCATGTATGTATTTGGTAGACGGTGAATATAGCCTTTTGCCTGAAGTGGAGCATAGAACCCTAAAAAATGTCAGTCTTACAGATTGGAATTAAATTTGTAGAGGACCAGGTTATGGAGGTTGGGCTTCTCCTATAGGAAATCAGGAGAGGAAATGCTTTTGAGTGAGGTAGTTAGCAGAAAAAAGTGATGCTTTAGAAATATTAATCTGGTGACCAATGTTCAAGATCAAATAGGAAACCATTGTAAATATCCACATGATAAAGACCTGGACCATGGTGGTGTCAGTGGAAATGGAAAAGAAGAGATAGATGAAATTTTTAGGCTAAATGCTCTCTAAGATCCCTCATAGATCAAGTAATCATTTTATTCATAATCCTTTTATGAAAATATCCAAACACTCTGCTAATTTAACTAGTATTTGTTGAGTGTTATTACAAGTCTCTAAGCATTAAACTTGTATACAATGCCTGTCAACCAAACCATCTAAATTTTTAGAAGGCAAACCATTTAACATTTTGAGGGTTATTTATGTATCTATCCCTGCTCTGCATCAACTAAGTGCAAATGACAAGAGAGAATAAGTTGGAATCAGAGCAAGGTCAACAGCCCCTGCTAGTGGCTGCCATTATATCCTGTTCTCTTTAAACCTATATACTACCACTCACTATCATATCTTACTTTATATTGCTAATGAAAGACATTTTGGGCTCAAAGCTATAAATAGGTATTTTTGCACCTGAGACAAGAGGCCAGAAAGGACCCCTTAGTTGGGAGTTAGGAAAAGATGGCAGACAGAGATTCTGGTGCACTGGCATGAGGGAGTATCAGAGGAGTTCACCCTTTTGGTCAGTCAGTAAACATTTATTAAGCATCTGCTACATGCCAAGAACAATGCCAAGTGCTGGAGAAAAAAGAAAGGTAAGCCCCTTAGTCCTTTAGTCCTGCCTCTCCTAAAACATTCTGTATGATTTTATCATTCTAGCATTAGTGCCTCTTTTTCACCTGGAATATTTTAGTAGGCTTATAGCTAGTTTCCCTGAATCTAGACTTCTTCCTTTCCAAAACATTCTTCACACTATTGCCAAAATAATTTGAAGAAGCTCACAATCTAACAAGGGAGACAACATACAAATAGTCATGTACAAACAATCTATGTACAAGATAAAAATTAAATAGTCAAAAGAGGGAAGGACTGGAATTAAGAGAAAATGGGAAAAGCTTCCTGTAGAAAGTAGGATTTTAGCTGGAACTTGTAGGAAGCCAGAGAAGCCAGGAAGTAAGGATGAGGAAGGAGTATAGTATCTCAAGCATGGGGGACATCCAGTGAAAATGTCCAGACTCAGGATCTAGAGTATCTTGTTTGAGGAACAACAAGGAAACCTGAGTACATGGTGAGGTGTAAGTTGTAAGAAGTATGGAAAGGGGAAGGGGTGCATTTTTAATGGCTTTGAACATCAAACAGGATTTTATATTTGATCTTGGGGAGGGGTGACATGGTCAAATTTGTGCTTTAGGAAATCACATTGACAGCTAAATGGAGGGTGGATTATAATTGGAAGAGACATGTACTAGGCAATATTCCAGGTGGGAGGTGATGAGGGCCTACACCAGAAATGTGGCAATGGAGAGAAAGCAATACATGTTAGAAATGTTATGAAGGCAAATAGACAGGTCTTAACAACAGATTGGATATGAGAGGTGAGAGAGAATCAGCAGTAATGATATCTAGATTGTAAGCCTGAGGGACTGGGAGGATGATGGTACCATTCACAGTAATAGAGAAGTTTGCAAGGGGGGAAGAGGTTTTGCGAAAAGATGAGTTTAAGGATGAGGGGTTAGAGGTTTATGTTTAGGAGCTTCCAATGCTAATTAAATGCCCTCTCTTACCCCACTCCTGCCTCGCTGTATTGGTTATTCTGGTACCCAGATCCTTTTTCTTCTAGTGTTCCTAGTTTTGGTCCTACCTCCTACTCCCAGCCTCCCACAGACTTCTGCTTAGAAAGCATAGTGGCATTACCATTACACTTTGTGATGTACTCAGTTAATTGTGTTTAAGGTTTAAAGATTAAGGTGTGCTCACCATTCTGATTCTCACGACCCTGACTCCAGCTTGGGTATGGATGGGATGGCTAGGATGGTACAGCTATAGAAGATAAAGGAGGAGAAAATGCCTTGCTTCCAGCTTCCTCAGAGTGCATTCTTTGGAGAAGTAAAGAGTGTTGGTGGTCCTGAACTCTGCCCTTTTTCACTCTTTCCTGCATGGTCAGTTAGTCCCTCCTTTAATAGCCACTGTGCCAATTTGGCTCCCATTAGATTCAGTTGCACCTGGGACTTTGACCCCTGGTTATGGCTCTACTTTGGCCTAGTAAAAAGAAAGCAGGAACAATAGTAGAAACACTTAAGAACAAATGAGAATGTAGTTCCTGATTTAGTTAATATGCAAATAAAATAATATAAATAAAATAAGCCTTTCCATGACTGTTAATTTCACTTTTTACAACTAAATATTTCTATTTTATTTTATTTTTTTAGAGGAGGAAGGGTGAGGCAATTGGGGTTAAGTGACTTGCCCAAGGTCACACAACTAGTAAGGTGTGTCAGGTGTCTGAGGCTGGATTTGAACTCAGGTCCTCCTGACTCCAGGGTCGGTGCTCTACTCACTGCACCACCTAGCTGCCCCAATATTTTCATTTTAAGTAGAAAATCCAAGTATTCTTCAGACCCAACTTGCATCAGCTTACAGATTTCTTTTCATCTTATTAAATGGCTCTATTTATCTTTCCTATCTGCATTATGAGTTTTTGTCAGATTTTTATATTTGGTTGCAAAGGTGGTTCATGAAATCTTATTTTTGCCCATCTTTGCCTTTGCATCTCTTTCTCTGTATTATTATTATTATTATTATTATTATTATTATTAGTAGTAGTAGTAGTAGTAGTAGTAGCAGCAGCAGTAGTAGTAGTAGTTGTGTGTGTATGATAGAAACTGAGATTATGTCATCTTTAATAAAGAAAAGACAGAGTATACATAAATCAGATTAGCTATAGAAAAAGACATCAATCAAGTTGGCAAATTGCATTTATGGGACAAAGTGCAAAATGTTTGTTTTATACAGTATTTATTGAGCAAATTTGTTGAGAGGATGGTTAAAATGCGATATGGAAAAGTGGGAACCATTTTGTTCAATTTAAATGACATTGATGTATTTTTTACATCATGAAATCTTGCCATATTTCCAACAACAATCTGTGATATAGTACTTTACACAATTGCCTCAAAGGGCTTTTGGAGATAAAAGTATATATCAAAGATTGTAAATCGGATGTACCCAATTTATATATAATAGAAACCACTACACAGTCAAAATTCAATTGATTGGGAATTGTATTCTAGTTGGATAACTTGGAGAGTTTGGGTTTAGCAAAATCTCCAAAGGCAACAGCTAGCTCTTGTTGTATTTAATCAACTACAGTTCAATAACAACTGTTTGAATTTATCTGTGATGAAGTAATTATCTTTGGCTATTCTCTTTCTTTTGCACAAGAATATACATAACCCATAATTCTGGGTTAATAAGGTCAGACAATTTTTTGTTTCTAGAATATTTTCCCACTCTTTGAAAGTCAGTAACTTCAACTATTCGCAGTAATGACAGATAATACCAAAATTGAAATGTTTTAAATTCTTTATGTTCAGGATAACAAGTATAGACAACCTTTCTAGAAAAGAATGTCAACTGTATTGTCTCCTTTGAAACAAATGTTTCATCCAAGTATACTCTCCATAGTTGCCCAAATGAGAAGCAGAATAGGGGTAATTTATTTTCTGTGCTCTTAAACTTTCTATGACACTGTAAATGTTTTGAACAAAATTGGACTATCTCAGTGAGATTTGCATAAGTGCTATATCTCAACAGCACTTCTAGGGGTAGCAAAGAACTGGAAACAGATTAGATGCCCACAAATTGGGGGGTGGTTAAATACAGTGTGGTATAAAAATGAATGCAATATTACGTTGCTATGAGAAACAATGAATGTGGGAATACAGAGAAACACAGAAAGACATACAAAAAGGTACCAAGTGGAGTAAACAGAAACAATAAATACAATAACTCTAACAATGGGAAGAACAACAAAACAATTAAAAATTAAATATTGTGGAAATTATAATGGCTAAGTTTGGTCTCAAAGAAGAGAAATGAGATGACACCTTCCCCTGCTCATTTGCAGAGGGGAGTATTGATGGGGGATAAAGCATATAACAGAAATTTTTTATATGTTGTTTAGTTTTGCAGAACTTTTTATTTCTCCCTTTATACTTTATTATAAGGGCTGGTTCTCTGAAAAATGTTGGCAAAAGAATACAGTGGAAAATATAGATGATATAAAAATAATATTAGTAAAAATATATCTCTAAAAAAGGTATTGAAGTCAAGAGGCCAAGGCTCAAACCATTAATATAGCTTCTTAGTGGTCTAGGTTAAAACATTTTTAAGCCAGTTCACAAATAGTTAGTAATTCCTCCCTTAGACTGGCAGACCAGCCTGGCCTAGAGCATTAACCATTTAAAGTTCACACCGTCTGTCTCTCTCCTTTTCTGTCATAATCTCTGACTGTCCGGAGTTGGGTCTCCATATAGATACTGAGAATGACTACCTTATAGCTACTTTGGTAGGTACCAAGCTTACCTAGAGGGAGAGGCTATACTCACTTCCAGAAGTATAGATGTAGTATATCTGGACTGGGGATATATGCCTCTCCCTAAGCAGGAACAGCTAAGACCAGGGCAAGGTGAGATGGGGTGGAATTATCTGAGAAAGTAGATTGCTAAATGTGAATCTGAAGAGCAGCTACAGAGATAAGAAGAGGGATAAGAGTAGTGAAAGTGAGTTCAAGTGATGGGTGACTCCTGGTAAACCTTGAATAGAAGTGAGAATTGATATGTATATGAAAGCTTTGCAGTCAAAAAACCAGACAGTCTGGAAAAGGAGAGACCCTTGTGGGAGCAAATCTTTAAACCTGAGTCAAACAGTGGGATGTAATTCACCTCTTTAAGTCTCAGTTTTCTGTCCAAAACTGAACTTGTTGTCTTTCCCCTAAACTCCACCCCTTCCAAACTGCCCTATTACTGCCAAGGGTACCACCGTCCTCCCAGGTCCCTAGACTTACAAACAAAGTGTCATTTTTGACCCTCACCCTCTAATATCCAAGCTGTTGCCAAGGCCTGTTGATTTCACCTTTGTAACATCTCTTGCATCCAACTTCACTCCTTTGATACTACAACCACCCTGTTTCAGGCCCTTGTAACCTCCCGCTTACATTATTGCTGTAGCCTGCTGCTTTGTCTGTCTAAGGACATTGTGTACTATAGGTAGAAAGGGGAGTGCTCTTGATTAAAAATGCTTATTCTTTTCATTTTTTGTAGCACCAAAGAGCTGTTAGAGCAGGAGGCTTGCTGGCTGCCTCAGTGGTGTGGTAATAGAATGGCGGTGGGAGGGGGGCGCTTTCCATTGAAACAGTGAATAAAAAAACAAAACCTGGTATACAGTCACATTTTATATGGAATAAAGATGAGAAAAAGCACTTCAGCCATTTTAATCTCTGATCATTATAGCTCTACTAATGAAAAATATAAACAGTCTGGGGATATTTTCTATAACATAGGATAATATAAAGTCATTGAATTTGTTTCTAAAACATATTTAGGTTAGCAGTTGAACTGGGGGCAAGTGTTCCAATAGAGCTGTACAGAATGTGATAACTTTGGTTAAAGCTTATATAGGTAATTATTGCTTTTTGAGATGTTTTTCCTTCCATGTAATATAATTAGCCTTTAAGCTTGTTAAAGTACATCATTATCAAACAGTGACTTTTAAAAAATAGAAACGTTGGAGAGGCAGTAATACTTATATCTGTGATCGCAGTGATGTAGGTGTGCTAATCTCACCAGCAAAGATCAAACTCTATCCAAGCATTCTGCCATAGATTGCCATAACCATGCCTGAAGCCATTTCAATGTGGAAAACCTGGAAGAGCTTATGGTCTTTTGGCAAGACCTTCAAGAACTGTGCCGTAATGAGGCATCAGAGGAGGACTTTCTGAGTCAAGGTCTGGTTGGGGGTCAAGAAGCAAAATTAAAAGGCCAGATTAATACATGAAGAAGCACATTAGCATAGAGAAATACAAACATTTCTTTTGTACACTTAAAAATATATCCATAAACACAGGGGTATCTTTACCTAGCAACGTAAGAGGAATAATCTAAATGAGTGCATTGTCCATACAAAGGAGCTATGCTATATCTCTTGAATGAAGGAAGAAATGAAGTAAGGGCAACAGTATTGCTAATCTTTTTAATATTACCCATATGATTATCTTATATTACTGGAAAATGAAATTATTCCAGTAACAAGTCACCACATTATAGATACAATAGAATATCATATTGTGTTAAATGTTTTAAGCATTCAGATTAAATTATTATTATAAAAATCACTTCAAACTTCCAAAAGGAAAGATTTTCTTTTTAATTGAAAACTTACATTTCATGAAGATTATAAGCAACATATATGCATTATTTTATAGGAAGTCAGTCTATTTTTGTCCTGTGTGCTTGACATGTTGTAAAACAACAAATTTAAGTAATTTCAAGCTTTAAATAATAGATAAGCATGTATATTGGTTAACACATTAATGGATCTTTGACGTCATTAGTGTGTGTATCTTCAATCAGTTCAGGTAGCAACCCATTTATACATCCTCATCTTGTACAATTCTTGGTCCAAGTTCCTTCAGAGGTTTTCTATGCTGAAGGCCTTCCTTTTTTTTAAGTTGTATGGGTATCGGTGGAATGCTTAAGCTGTCCCTTGCTGCATAATCAGCCTACTTCCTTTTCTGATCATGCCCTTCTTTGATAATGGCCTTTATGTTATTTCTTGAGCACGGATATCATTGGGTGAGAAAGAGGAAACATATTACATCCTACTTGTCCCACTATTTTTCCATTTCCTTTGGGTTACCATAGTTTTAGCTCCTCAGATATTGTCTAAGTATCACATTAATACAACATTGTCAGTAGTATTTGTGTTGTGTCTTTGGATCAGGGAACAACCTAAGAATCACTAAAAACATCGTAGAATTTCCCAAATTAGGAAAAGACTTCGGGAGAACTAGGAGCAGTGTATGAAATTTGTAAATTTATAAGGAGGCCAAATTAGGCATGATGTCAGGAAAACCTTCCTACCTATATCTATCCAAAAATAGAGTGGACTGACTTGTGAGGTCTTGGGTTCTTCCTAAATGGAAATCTTCAAGCAAAGGCTGGTTGACCATTTATCAGTTGTCTTGTAGGGGGAATCCTTATTCAAGTGTGGTGAGGATAGACCCTTCCAATTTTGAGATTTTATGACATATCTTCCTGTTTTATGGCTCAGCTGATGGTTAGCTATTAGAGGGTTACTTAATGTCATTGAAAATATGCTCTAAAAGTGTTAATCAAAAAACAGGGGGAATAGAGTTCTCTATCCAAAAATTTTTAGGAAAAATTATGTTTAAATGCAAAACTGGAAGCAACTTAAACATTCAACAGTAGAATAATGGCTAAAGAAGGGAAGTAAAACATTCACAATGAGTATTTCAGAGATGAAATCCAGTGCAAATGTAAATGGTCTTGTCACTAGCTCACCAGGGATGTTTAAATTAAAATCTTATATCTGAAGAAAGACAGATTCAATTGACAAATAATTCTGCTTTGACAAAGAAGTGGTTGAAAGACATGGAATCATTACATTGCAAGCTTTTTCTGAAGTACATAGGAAACTATGGCTTGAAGCAACGGGTGGAAAGGAACCAATTTATTCTCTTCCTGTCATTATTAGCAAGAAATGAAGCTATATTCAACTTTTTAAGGAAATGCTTTCAAGCTGCAGAATCTAGAGGTATCATCATTTTAGAGCTCTACCAATAAGGAGGTGTAAATTCTTAAGGTCCAGAAGCTCATGAATGTATACCACATTTTCTCTTAAGTCTCCTTTTGATATTGATATTAAACTGTGGGGATGATAAAACACTAACAAGTGGACTAAAAAACTACTGATAACTTGCAAGTTTTATAAGGATTTTTGTTGCTAAATCTGATGACAAAAACTACAGGGTGGAGACATTTCATGCATTGGTGCACAAATTACCAGGAAAAAAACCAGGTGTTGGACATCTTAATTAAACATTTAGTCAAGTAAAAAATATTATTTTAACATAATAGAATACTGTTGTGCAATTTAGACTAACAAGTATGAGAAATACAAATAAAGACTTATGAAATCACACAAAGAAAAAAGCAGAAGCAAAAGAACAATAACTACAAAATGTACAATAACTACAAAAATGTGAAAGGGAAAGTGAATGACAATGAATGAATAAAAGACTCATTATGGGGAATGAAAAATTGTGATTATACTTTATGCATTAAAATAAATTTAAATGTAAATGGCTACTACCTTGAGCTTAGTTGGTTATACTGATGTTCAATGTTGATTTTTTAATAGTATGTTAATTAATGAGGGGGTTATTAAAGAAGGGCTTATTGAATAGGATTCTTTCTGTATTTGTGCTTATTAAGGACTCTTCTATGATATTAATATATACAAGAGAGGCTCTTTCTTGGAAGAAAGCCCTTAAGGCTTCATTGTGTTCTAACAAGTAACATGTAGTTTTGTAATTAAGAGTCATATTTGAAAATGCATGTCTCTGTCTTCACTTTGATTCCATAAAGTTCATAACTCCATTAAAATGTATTCTGGAGAAAGTACTGTGATAAACTTGGGGATGATTACTAATTACCTAAATACTTCAAGATATCCATGATTCCATTTCTGTGAGCTCTCCCTTTCCGACACACACCGTAAGCTCCCATGTGACTTAGTAGATAATTTTTCTGTATTACTATGGCCATACACTTTCACCTCATGTCCAGCTCTCTGGTGATGAGTGTTTCCACACTTATCTAGCATAGTACTTGTACTATATACACTCAGTCTGTCCCAGATCACTACTCAATGCCTGTCTCTAACATGGCAGGATCTGGCATGGCCTTTGAAAACCCAGATACCATCATGACGAAATTGAATGGAAATTTAGTGAAGTTAGCATTAATCAGCAACATATAGGAGTATCTTTATATCAGAGATGTATTCCTAAAAAGCTGTGCAAGAGTGTAATTTTTGTAATGTCATTTTAAATATGGAATAATTGATATGGAAAGATGGTATAGCATAATGTATAGAGAGGAGGTTTAAAGATCAGGAAAACGTGAGTTATAGATTGGCCTCTGATGAATATTGGCTGTGTGACCTTTAACTTTTTAATGCCACAGGCAACTCTCTAAAATTAAGTAACTTTCAGGGCAGATGCTGATAATGCATTGTTTGAAGCAGTTTCCTCACAGAAAAACTCCCTAAACTGATAAAAAATCAGTAGTCTGGACTAAAAAAATATTTTATGGTGACTCTTTCAGTAGCCCTTTGCAAAGTGAGCAATCATCTGCCAATTTATCTTTTAAAAAAATAGACATTTTTGTATTGTACTATAACGTTTCTATTTATTTGTTTTACCCCAAGTACTCATTGATCATTTCACATTCTAAACCAACATAAGCAATGGAAGCAAATCTGCTGCTATGACTCCAAATCACTCCCATCTTCCTGCGAGTATAAGAGAGTTTTTCTGAGTAGAAGCTTGATGTTAGGAGGAATGTGGGGAACAAATTCTGAGCATCAGAGATCACAGGAATTATGTTAAATCTTATGAGAAACATAAAATATGACAAGGGATATAATCAGTCCCATATCCTTCAAATAATGTAGCATGGATGCTATTATCATTCTGGTGGCTAATATAACTTCAAACCGCATTCTCAATTTAAAGGGCTCCCTTTAATGTGAGAATATCAGTAACAATAAAAACACTAAATGTGTTGCAATTCCAAATAAGCATTAAACTTTGGGGTGAGCCAGCAAAATGTCTGATAAAAAACATTTATTACTCTCACACAAAGAAGCAATCAAGGCATCTGCTATACTCTTCATTGCAGCAGTCAGAAAGGAATATATTAATATTGCCTCGATGAAATTTACAAGATACAGCAAACCATTATTGAAGAGCAAGTGATAAGCCTGGGTGAGAAGAAACTCTGGAAATCTTAGCCACCAACACTGGCAACACCATCAGTTTTCCATTCCTAGCAATGAATTTTAAATCAAAATAAATCCTGTTTATTGGGCATTAAAAAAGTCTGGTCAGCTTTCAGTTAAACAGGAATACATTTAACCGGCAATATGTGGAAAGCTCAATGTAGGGCAAAGTGCAGGCTCCTATGATAGTGTAATTTTCAAGCATAATAAGTCATGGTCAAACCAAAAGTGGTTCTCATCAAGTGTCTAGTTATTTTACTGCAACTCAAGGCAACACTAGGGATTTTGACTTAGATAAAATTAAAGGTCAATTTAAACTCAGTAGCTGCAAGCCATAATGTTGCAGGAACTTAACAATTTTGGGGTGTGCTATTCAGTTGGAGGGTGGGACCTTAAGGCAATAGAGCAGGATCTAATGTGTACAACTGATTCTCTTAGCCTTCTGCTATCACCTTTATATCCAGCCTTAGTCTTTCCTCTGAGCTTCAAACCCACATCACCAATTGCCTTCTAGCTCTTTTTAACTGGATGATCAAGAGACATCTCTAAAATTTAGCTCATCATTACTTCCTCTTCTACTTCCTCTTCCTCTTCCTCTTTTACTTCCCTATTTTATTGAAGGTACCACTATATTTCTATTCTAAAAGGTTCTTAATCTCAATATTATCCTTAACTCCTCAGTTACCAAATCTTGGCATTACTACCTCTATAACATCTCTCTCATTCAATCCCTTTTTTCTGCTCACAAAGGTACAACATTAGTTCAATCCCTCATCTAGATTATTGGAACAGTCTCTTAATTGATCTGCCTCAAGTCTCACTACTCCAGTGAGAGATCCACCCTTTACATAAAGCTTTTCATGATTCTTCCAGTGACTAGTGTCCTCCTTCCCAAGCTACTTTGCATTTAACTACTTTATATATATTTGTATTTATTTACTTTGTCTTTATTCTGCGTGTGCTTGTATATTGTTATCTTCACATTAGAATATAAGCTCTTTGCAGGCAGAGATTAATTCTTTGTAATTGTATCCCCACAGCCTCGCACAGTGCCTGGTATATGAGAGTCACTCAATAAATACATTTTAGAAGGTGGAAGGGCTATGCAGAATCCCTTTGTTTGAATCTATCTGTGACACTATGTGACTTTATTCAAGGTAGCAAAGTGCTGACTAATAGAGACATTATGATTTTGGCTCTAAAGGACCAAAAAGTTGCTTGAGAATCAGAGTATCTCTACTAAAATGTAATCCTTAGGCAGTCCACATTCAGTTCAATGGAGTATGCAGTTATTACATACTTAAAGGCACACCAGGCTCTGGGAAGAAAAAAAGACAAAAATGAAATAGTCGTTTCCCTCAGGATGTTCACATTCTTTTCTTGGGGGGCGGAATATATGAGCACAGATCAATAAATACAAGGCTATTTGAGTATATAGAGAACACTAACAGGTGGGAAGTGGGAGGACAATCAGGCAAAGCTTTGCATAGGAGGAGGAACATGAGCTGAGCTTTGAAGGAACCAGAAGTAAGGAGGGAGTGAATTCTGGGTAAAATCTTTGAACAGGAGATGTAATTTTGCATTTGGAATAGAGCAAGAGAACCAATTTTATTGGAGCATAGAGTATGTAGAAGGGCAATAGTATGAAAAAAAGTTTGTAAAGGCAGAGGCAGCTAGGTAGCAAAGCTGATAAAGTCCTAGACTTAGAATTAAAAAGACCTGAGTTCAGATCTAGCGTCTGATACTTACTAGTCGTGTGACCATGAAAAAGTCACTTAACCATTGTCTATCTCAGTTTCCTCATCTGCGAGATGGAGATAATGTAGTGTGTCAGTAATTAAGGGGGGACTTTCTTTTACTGTCTTCTCTTTTAACACTTATTTAATCAAGTGCCCTTGAAGAGTCTGGCCTTTGTTTCTTTGATTAGATCAGGAATCTTTAATGACCTCCTTGCCTCAAGGGAAAGCCTGGTTTGCCTGGGTTTGAGTTACATGTTTTTGACACCTGAGGCTATTAGGCCACATGGGTTTGAGTCCAATGTTTGTGACACTTTTAGATCATGTGGGTGAGTCGCTTGTTGTGATATCCTTTGACCCTGAACAGAATATATTAACCCAGAGGTTGGCATTTTCCCTTGGGGCTTTCATTCACTGGAAGAGTGGCATGTGACTTGAAGAGACTCTGGGCAGCCGTTAAGAGCCCTCCCGGCTTGTAAATCTGGATGTTGGGACTTTGTTAAACCCTGGTAACTATGCATTGAGATTTGAATCAGACAAGGTCTGTCTGTTGATGTTTGTAATTTATTTGTATTTGCTCTGAAGTTCAGGTTGCTGGTTTTTACTCCTGAACTAAGTGAATGATATTTGTATGTTGGATTAAAGTGAGATTGTTAACCCCTTAAAGTTACTTTCCTTAGTAAAGCAGATCAAAAGAACCTGTGCTGGCAGCTCCTGTTGCTGGTCTTGTTGGGTCTTATACCCCTACAACTGCTGCTGGCTGAATTGTTGCTACATATAGCACCTACCTCCCAAGGTTGTCATAAAGATCAAATGAGATATTCATAAAACACTTAGCACATAATAGGTGCTTAAAAATGCTTGTTTAAAAAATATTGTAGAGGGCATTAAATATCAGGCCAGCAAGTTTATATTTTATCCTAGTGATGGTACAGAATTACCAAAGATTTTTAATCAGGGGATTGACATGGTAAAAGATGTACCTTGGGAAGGTTGTTTTGGCAGCAGTACAGATGATGGACTGGAGGTAAGATAGAAGTGAGGCAGAGAAATGAATATGGATTGATTGGGGACTGAACTAAGGTGGTGGCATTGGTACTAGAAAGAACTACTGGTGATATGAGAGAGAGGTGGTGTGGAAGGAGTATCAACAAGGTTCCAACACTGATGGGATATGAGAATTAAAGGAGAAGTCAAGGATTTCTCCAAGTTTTAAAATCTGTATAACTGGGAGGATGATCATGCCCTCAATGAAAATTGGGCACTTAGAGGATGGAGTCAAAGGGAGAAGATAGTATCTAATTGAACTGGTTAACAACAGGATCAAGAATGTAATAGGTGTGCTATAAGAAATGATGAGGAGGTGGATTTCAGAAAAACGTGGACTTACATGAACTGATGCTGAGTAAAGTGAACAGAATCAGGGGAACATTGTACACAGTAACAGCAACATGTGCAATGATCAACTATGATAGACTCAGTTCTTCTCAGCAATACAATGATCCAAGATAATTCCAAAAGACTCATGATGGAAAATACTATCCACATCCAGAAAAAGAATTATGGCATCTGAATGCATATCAAAGCATACTAGTTCCACTTTTTTATGGTTTTCCCATTTTGTTCTGATTCTTCTTTTACAGTACGACTAATGTGGAAATATGTTTAACATGATTGTACATGTATAACCTATATCAGATTGCTTGCTGTCTTGGGGCAGGGGAGCAAAGGAAGGGAGAAATATTTGGAACTCAAAATCTTATGAAAATGAATGTTGAAAGCTGAAAAAATTTTAATTAAAGAAATTTGAAACAATGTAATAGGGAAAAAAGTGAGGTCAGAGCAATGGTAATGGACTGGAAGAATAGGAAGGATGGGAGAGACTGGAGGCCTAAGTGATGACGAAAGTAGGCAGAGGGAAAGATGGAAAGGATTGAAGGCAACAGTCAGTGAGAAAAATCTCAGAGTTCAGAGCTCATGATATGAAAAGTTGCACAGTGACCGTAGGTGATAATAAGATTTAAAGTTTGGCCCTCCCTGTGAGTGACTAAGTTGTTGAAGATGTAATGTCATAAGAAATGAGAAGGATAATGATGTGGGTAACCTGGGTATTTGAGAGGATATCAAATTATCAGAAAGAAAAATACAGTAGGGTCAGAAGTCATTTAACTATTTTGAATCTCAGTTTCATCATATGTCAAATAATACATTAAGAGATAACACTTGTTCTACCCACCTGATAGGGTTGTTATAAGAAAGCATCTAATAAATTGCACACTGTGTAAAGTGTGAGCTACTGTTATGGTAATCCAAAGGTCTCTGTGGGACTGTGGGATGGGTAGGAACTTCTTTTCAGGGTAGCTGCTCTTTTTTTACTTATTTGACCTTCTACTAATTTCATGGATGTTGTAAGTCTTTGAATACTGTTGTCGAGATGCTAAACATCAGTCTTCTCTAACCTCAATTTTTTCCCTATTAACTTTATGATCTCTTGAACTTAACTCAATGCAACCTAACCTTAGCTTACATTTACAAGGTACCTCTGATTAAAGAATTGATAGTCAAGTTGACAACAAGTTTTCCAAGTGGTTTTCAAACCTGATGAATGCCATCTAGTTTTTAGTTTAATGAAATAAAATTCTTACAGCTTTATTGTAGCATCATAGGTCTTTAGATCTAGAAGGGACCTTAGAGTTTCTCTTGCCCAGCCCCTTCCTTTTATAGATGAAGAAACTGTGGCCCCAAGAAGTGAATTGACTTACTCATGATCACAAAGGTGGTAGAGCCAGAATTGGTGTCTTTCCCCTTTTTAAAAAAATTCAATTTTATTTTCCCTTCCAAATTCTCTTCCTCCCCCTCCCCTCCCTGACCCATTGAGAAAGCAAGGAAAACAAAACCCATTACCAATATGTACAATCAAATTCTCACATTAGTTATATCTAAAACAATATGTTGCAATTGGCACTTTGAGTCTGTCACCTGATCTTGAGATAGATAATATGTTTCGTCATGAATCCTTTGGAATTTTGGTTTGTCACTGTGTTGATCAGTGTTGCTAATTCTTTCAGAGTTGTTTTTCTTTACAATATTGTTTTCGTGGCATAAGTTTTTCTCCCAGTTCTGCTCACTTCACTTTGCATCAGTTCATACAAATCTTCCCAGGTTTCCCCAAAACCATCCCCTTCATTATTTCTTACAGCAAAATAGTAGCCCATCACAATCATATATCATACTTTTTTCCAGATATTCCTCAATATATGGGTATCTCCTCAGTTTCCAATTCTTTGCCACCATGAAAAAAGATGCTATAGATATGTGTCTCTTTCCTCTTTAATTTTTTTGGGGGTGATAAACCTACTAGCAGTCTGTCTGTGTTAAAGGGTATACAGAGTTTAATAGTTTTTTGGAAATAGTTCCAAATTGCTTTTCAGAATGACTGGACCAGTTTAGAGTTCCACCAACAGTGCATTAATACTCCCATATTCCCACAGCCTCTCTAGCATTTGACATTTTCATTTTTTGTCACTTTTGCCAATCTGATGGGTGTAAGGTGATAGCTCAGACTTGCTTTAATTTGCTTTTCTCTCATTATTAGTGATTTAGAGCATTTTTTCATATGGCTATTGTGTTTGTTTGGATTTGTTTTCCTGAAAACTGTTCATTGATATCTTTTGACCATTTATCAATTAGAGAATGGTAGAGCTAGGATTTGAACTAAAATCCCCTGACTTGGTAGGTAGTTCTCCTTCTGTGTCACAGTGTTCACTGTTAATATGGAGGAAAGGTTTTCCCAGGAAAATATAGAGTACTATAAACCCTCTGCCTGAATATTCTCCACCTGATGAATAAGTCCTCTCTGCTTTTAAAAATACCATAATAAGCAATATAGCTCTTATCATCCTCCCCATCTTCCATTTTGACCCATATAGCACAATTTCAGCAAGAAGTTATGTAATAAAGCAAATTACATTGCTTTAATTTTGTAAATCAAAAGAATGCCTAGTATTATTAATATGAATTTGTGCACATGACAAGGCAGTGCAAGGTAGAGTAAATACTTGCACAGCATTCTGAAGTATTCTGAATTAGCTTTTACCCCTTGGGTAGGAGATATACATGCACATAGGAAGGTTTACACTAATCTGTATAAATGTTGTAATCCCCACCCCACCGTGATTAGAATGTAAGCTCTTTGTCTTACATTATGTTTGTTTTTTATTTGTATTTAAATCCCCATCACCAAGCAGAGTAACTTGCACAGAATATGAACTTAATAAATGTGGTTGAATTGAAATGAATTCATATACTCTATTAGTTCACCCTTATTATTTCTTTTCTTTCTCACTTTAATATTTGTTTCATAGAACAGCAGAATCTCAGATTTGGAAGGGACCTCAAAGGCTACCTAACACCTAATACCTAATGAAATAGATTCCCCTCTACAACATACCCAGTGGATTATCATCCAAAATTCAAAGATCTTTGTTTAGGGTCACCCTACTATGTTCCAAGGCAGTCCTTTCTACTTTGGAATAGTGCTAATTGTTAGTAAGGTTTTTTTCCCCACAAATTGAGCCAAAAATCTGCCTCTTTGAACCTTTCACTAATTGATTCTATTTCTACCCCCTGGTGACCAAAAAGAACAAATCTAATCCACTCACAGATGATAGCCCTTTAAGTTTTTCTAAATCTTCTCTTCTCCAAGATCACTATGTCCAGTTCTTTCAAGTGATTATCATATGTCATTATATTGAGGCCCCATTTACCACCCTGCTTGTCCTCTACATGAAACAATGTTCTTTCTAAAATGTGGTACCTAGTATTGAATACAGCACTAATGGAGATTCAGATCTCTAAGAAGGGGGAAGACTGGGAGAGATGTTTTCATCTTGGTAGGCATAGGGATGGAGAGTAGAACAAGTGATTGCCTCATCAGTTGAATGGTTCTATTGTTTTAGATTACTTTATCCAGATATGGAGGTAGAAAAGGGTAGGATTGGGCTGGAAGTGGTGATAACTGAGTATGCATACTGGCATGATATAAAGATGGCCTGCAAGCAGCATGCTAGGACCTGGTTCAGGCTAGATATCCACAACTCTTAGCAATCAGGATCTTAAGACCCCAAGGCAGAAACTGGAATGTTAGTCTGGGTGCAAGGTAGAGGCAGAGAGAAAGGAAGATCAGCATTCATTCTAGTTTCATCTTTACTAACACAAAAAGTACTGCCATGAATGTTTTGGCATATATGGTCCCTTTATTTCTATCTCAAGATTGAAAGTTATAGACATTTTTAAATCATGCTCTTAATGTAATTCCAAATTGCTTTCCAAAATGATTGGACCATATCACAGTTCCACCAGTATGTGTATCTTTCTGCAGCCCCTTCAACATTAACTATTCCTATCTTTATTCATCTTTGCCTCCCTTCTTTTATCATCTGTGTCCTGCCTTTCTTTCTCTGTCTCTTCAAAATCTTGTTGAAATAGTGCAGTAAAGCTTCAAGTATTTTCATTTTCTAAGACCATATGTAGTTAAATATAAACACAAATAGGTTCATCGCTCAGACTATTTTCTCTGCTCCCAAGATTATTTACTGCCACCAACATTAATGTTCCACACACCATCAGTCCTCTACTCTATACACCACAACCCTGCAGCAGCTAGTGGCAAAATGCCTATTGCTGACAAGAGTTGTCATTGATGATAGGGACAGCAGTAAATAGTTCTAAATACTGGGATTGAGTTGGGAATATGTGTTTTCAGGGAAAAGGGCAGGAACTAATTTGGAGAAGCAATACCAAATCATTATCATGCTCTATCACCCACTTTCTACTCCTGAGCAAACTGGCCTGGGTAAAGCAAAGATCTGAGTGGCCAAGAATGAGTAGGTGAGATTCTACCATATTTGATATATTTTAGGAATTAATAGCCACAAAGAACATTATCACCTAGTCCAACTTTATTTTTCAGGTAACTAAGGCCCAGGGAGGACAACTCTTAGCAATTAGGATCTTAAGAGCCCAAGGCAGAAACTGGAATGTTAGTCTGGGTGCAAGGTAGAGGCAGAGTTTGGAAAGGAAGATCAGCATTCATTCTAATTTCACCCTTACTAACACAAAAAGTGCTGCCATGAATGTTTTGGTGTATATGGACCCTTTATTTCTATCTCAAGATTAAAAGTTATAGACATTTTTAAATCATGCTCTTAATGTAATTCCAAATTGCTTTCCAAAATGATTGGACCATATCACAGCTCCACCATTATGCGTATCTTTCCGTAGCCCCTTCAACATTAACTCCCTTGCCTAAAGTTATCCAGATAATTAGTAGCAGAACTGGAATTTGAACCTGTCATGAGCTCAGTGGTTTAGAACTTTTATAATCAATTAGTGGTTATCAAAAAGTGGGCCAAGAATCCCTGGTAATCATCAGGTTGATTGAGGGGAACAATGATAAGTTCTCTTTTGGACATGTTGAGTTTGAGATGCCTACAGAACATTTAGTTCAGTATTTATTCAAAAAGACAGTTATGCCTAGCACTAAAGTATGATGAAAGAGTGCTGGATTTACAAGACCTGGATTTGAATCCCAGCTGTGACATTTGGTTGGGTGAGCATGATGAAACCTACTAGCTCAGTGCCTTTTATATAGCAAATACTCAATAAATGTTAGCTGATTTTATGCCTAGATAGATGGATGGATTTATTCATACTATTGCCTATGTTTGAGTACTATGGACTATACAAAATAGTATAATATAATCTTAGCCTTTAAGGAGTTTATGTTCTAGTTAAAAAGACAACTGGAGCAGATATATATGTGAAATGCTAATAACAATACAATAATTAAATGAAAGTAAATCAATCAGCATTTTAAAGTATTTACTATGTGCTAGTCGCTGTACTAATTTCTGGAGATACAGGGAAAGGCAAAAACATTGTCTGTGTACTCAAGGAGCTTGCGTAGAGATATATCACATAGATGTAGAATAAGCTGAGAGGGGAAGGTACAAGCAGCAGAGAGAATTAGAAAAGGCCTTCTGAACAAGGTGGGATTTGAGCTGAGTCATGAGGGAAGCCAGGTCATCTAAGAAATAGATGTGAGGGGGAACATTTGAGGTATGAGGGATGGCCAATACACAGTTAGGAAATAAGAGTGTAGTGTATAAAGAATGGCAAGGTGGTCCATATAGCTGTCTGGTAGAGTATGTGGAGCAGAGAAGACTGGAAAGATAGGAAGGCGTCATGTTGTGATGGACTTTGAATGTCAAATGGAAGACTTTATAGTTGACTCTCAAAGTAATAAGCAGCCACTGGAGCCCATTATGGTTAGATATGCATTTTAGGAAAACTGCTTTGGTCATTGAGCAGGAGATGGATCAGAATGGAGAAAGACATGAGGTAGAGAGACCAAGAAGAAGGGTATAGTAATAGTCCAGCCAAGAGCTGATGAAGTCCTAACAAAGAGTGGTGAAAAGAGAGATAGGGACATATAGGAGGAGGTAAAATGATATGATTTGACAATAGATTGAATGTGGCTGGGCTGAGTGGGAATGAGGAGTTAAAGGTGATACTGACTTTGCAAGCCTGGTGACTGGGAAGATGGTGGTACTCTTGACAAGTAATAAGGAAGTTCAGAAGAGGGGAGAGTTTGAGAGGAAAAAATGAGTTTTCTTTTAGACATGTTGAGTTAGAGGTGCTTACAGTATATTCAGTTCAAGATCCAAGAAGGCGGTTAAGGATGCAAGACAGTAGGACTGTCACAAGCTACTGCATAGTATATGAAAATACTTATTTAAGAATCTGTGATTTCCTGAATGCGAGTATTCCCTCCAACAGTAAATTCATGACCCACTATGACTTAGCAGGTAATCTTTGAGAGTTGCTATGGCCAAAAAAATTCAACTTCCTGAGGCCAACCTGGTAATGAATCCCTTCAAACTTAGTGAGGTTTACCCTTGTAGAACAGATTATACAGTCCAATGGTAAGACTATAATTATAATAGTTGACACTTATATAGCACTTACTATGTGCCAGCCACTGTGCTAAGCACTTTACAATTATTATCCAATGGGATCCTCATGACAACCCTTGGAGGTAGGTGTTATTAAAATCCCCATTTTACAGATGAGGAAACTAAGGCAAACAAAGGTGAATTGACTTGCCCTGGGTCCCCCAGCTAATAAGCATCTAAGACTGGATTTGAATTTATCTTCTAACTCCACGCCAGTGCTCTATCCACCGTGCCATCTAGCTGCCTCAAATAAAGAGTATTTTGCACCTTGGTAAGATTCATCAGAATTTGTGCTCCACTGGTGTAGCTTTATGAATCCAAGATCATTTCCATGACACAGTGGAATAAGATTGGACTAGTGGGGACTTTAGTGGAGGTGAAAACACCAAGCAGCTTTCTCTGTCTGCCAGATACAGCAGTCTATGAAGTTCTATCTGGAAGGCTCTACCTTGTGTCTGGAGTTTTATACTGAGTTTTATCCTTAAGAATTGTTTTCATTTCTGTGATGAATAAAAATCCTTATATTTTAATGGTTTGCCATAAAAATGAAAAGTGAAGCATTATTGAGTGACATAAAAATGGGTATATAAATGAAAACAAACTCTGCATCATCAGCAGTTCTTTCCACACTGCATACATATAAAGACTGGTTTGTGACTATAATTGCTATTTGCAGAGTCTAGTGGTGTGTGTAGTTCAGCCTCTTCAATTTGTGATTGCCTAGAAATATTTTTTTTTTCAAAAAGAGCCTCCCCATTTCTTACTGGCCACCAAGCTGTCATTCCTTCTGCTGTAGCATTTACAGCAGTTCAAAACTCTTTCTTATCACTTGAAGTTTCAATGTCTCCTAAAGTTTCTCTGGCTCATTCTTCCTGAAGTTGTCCCATTTCCACTCTTGGTACTGCAGCTGTTTGGGTTTCTGCCCACCAGAGTTATGTTTCACCAAGCATAGCTGCTTGGGTTACTATGTTCCAAGAACACATCACCATTAATCCTTATCTTGACAACTGTTCAGGGCAGTTCATAGGTTACACTGATGAAATGGTTTTAGAAGCTAGGAGGCTTTCCTGCTGTGAACTTTGAATAGTAATTTTGGTATACTTCTAATACATACTTAGGTTCTATTTTTTATTGTAGTTATTTGTGTGTTTGTTATATCTGCCCCCTATAAACTCTTGAGATTGCATCCTGGAGTGGTGTCTTACTTAATATTTCTCTCCCCCCTCTCAGCCTCTAACACGGTGTTATCTGGACATAGTACATATATACTGTCAATTTAATTAAATTTAATCAATAGAAAGTTCAAGTCCCTTAGCCTTTAGAAAGTTAGTATACCACTCTGCACTGGATGTGTGAAGCCATTCAGACTTTTGCATATCTTCATGAAGAAGTGTTTTTAGAACTCAATTATCCATATAGCAGCTAATTGATAATTACTTTTAGGATTTTTAAAGCCATTCATAACATGTTTAGTTGAATTTCCCAGAAGACTTAAAGTGTAAGGAGTTCATTGGTGAACCAACAGAGTAGTTGATGAGATTAGAAACCAAGGGATTAGCAAGAGACAGTCATGAGCAAATGGAGGTAGCACCTAGTGACTAACGTTTGAGATATTTCTATAACAGGGCCTTGTGGTAACATTTTCATAGGATCACAAAACTTCAGAGTTTGAAGGAAGCTCTATGGCCACCTAGTCCAAATCATATTTGAAAGAAAATTCCTTCTCCAACATTCTAGGCACAAGTGGTCAGCCGCCCTTTGCTTAGAAATATCCAAAGAAGCTGGAAGTCCACCATCTTCCAAGATCACTTCTGTTAAGAAATTTGTTCTTACATCCAACCTAAATTTGCCTCTCTGCAACTTCTGCCCATTACTCCAAGATTTTCCCTTCAGGTCCAAGCAGAAAAAGAATCTTATCCCTCTTCCTAGTAATAAATACTTGAAGATAGCTATCGTATCACCCCAAATTATATGTTTATTGAGTAACTACTAGAGTACATTGCAAAGATTTATTCATTAATGATTCACTTTGCTGCTACTTTGGGGATTTTCCAATCCAGTTTTGTGAAAGATATTATAATCCTGTTCCTTAGTTATATCTGCATTCTCCCACTAGGTGATTTGGATGTCCAATTAGATATTGATTACATCATTGATTTAAATATACTATTTGAACAGTGTTAGTTAATCTAATACTCAATACTTCACACAACTGCAGTCATCAAATGTATGTGAGAGTCTCCTGATGAACAGTGACATAATCAATAAGATGACACTGTTCAGGTCATCCATGTTGTCTTCCTCTTCCTCAGCATAAATTTTGAGAAAGCTAAAGAATCACAATTAGCTTAAGCAATGGAGAGGATAGTTAAAGTAAATGTCAGAAAATCAGATGAGCTAAAAAATTTAATTGGTGAACTGACAAGCTAAAAGTACAACATAACACAACACAACATAAAATCATGTGATAACTGTAGGCTATCCTTTACTGAGGCACTATAGGTATTTTTAAGGTTTAATGGTTATTGATAATATTCATTTTTTTCCTCTGATTAAATTTTCATTCTTTTAAAAAATAAATTCATAGTATTTTAGTAAATGTTCCCAATTCTCTGTTACATTGTGTAAATCAAGCCCTACCCTGTAACCTTCAGAATAATTGAGTTCAAATAGCAACAGCAACAGTAGCAGAACAAAGGCAGTTACTAAATACAGGTTCTAATTCTTTCAATTCCAATCTTGGTCTTGTGGTAAAAAGATTTCTGATGGTTACTAGCTAAAAAGATATTGATTTATCAATCTACCATTGGCAGTATTTTAGTGTTTTTTTCTACATAAATATTTATCTGTAATCGCTATCAATTTTTTATTTTCCTTGAGTTATGCATCTAGTTGCACATAGATGCATCCCAATTCCTAATTCCCTTCCTTATATTTGTATACAATGGAGATTGGTTATCATACATGATCTTGATATTAAAGTGTCAAACTGGATTTGTGGAAAAGCTATTTTGGTTTGTAGTTTAGAATGAATTTTTATCAAATTGTGGATTAGCTGAATCTGCACTGGGCAAAATTATTGTGTATGATTAAATCACAAAATGGTTATTACATTGTGTCATCTGAAGCAGAGTGCAATTTGAATCACCAAAATCCCATTTTTAAGGTTGCTTAGGGCAAAGTTACCTGCAGATTTCCAGATAGATGACTTGGGGCAGGGTGCGGGGGAACCCACACACAAGCATGTTGAAAACTTGGGCAGACCGTTCTGCGATAGGGCCAAAACAGAATCCTAGAATTGTAAATTGTAATTGTAATTGTTATTGTGTAATTGTTATCCCAAAACAGAAATTCCCTCTACAGCATCCCTAAAAGATGATCATTAGGTATCTGCTTGAACATAATACATCCAATGAGAGTATCAGGATTGTGTGACTGTAGATTATATGTCTCATGACCTTTGACTCAGGCACGCATTCCTCCATTATATTTCATGCTAGATATTCTCATTATTGAGTGCTGTGTATACTGTACTTAAATGAATCTAAATAATGTAAAGTAATAATAATGTAATAATAGTAGTAATAATAATAATAAATGTAAAGAAAGAACATAGCATTTTAGAAGCCACTGTAGAATCATACTGAGTTTCTCCTGACATTTTTATGTAACTTACTTTCTACATATATCATCCATATTCTGTTTGTTTAGTTGTTTTCAGTCCTGTCTAACTCTTCATGACCCCAAATGGGGTTTTCTTGGCAAAGGTACTAGAGTGGTTTGCCATTTCCTGCTTGTAAGGTTAATGGGGAATAAGATCTTCCCTGCCCACTAATAGGCCTCAAGTGGAGCTCATTAAGGGAATCTTGCTTAGGGAAAGCTTGCTCATAGGAAGGCTTCCACACCTTTTGGTACTAAGCTAATTAGGCACCAAGTCAGGAGGGTTGGGATGCCTTCTGGCATGGAAAGATCTACATGAAGTGATGCTGAGTGAAGTAAGCAGAGCCAATAAAACAATATACATAATGAACACAATAATGTAAATGGAGAGACTACCCACCAAAAAGAAAAAAAAAGTGAATGGTTACAATATTACAAAAAACAAGCATGGCACAAAAGAAGAGATGAGAAGAACCTCCCACCTCTGAAAAGAGGTGGGAGGTCCACAAGTGTTATATATTATATTTATTTACAGACTTTTTGAATCTAATGACAAGTTCTGGTTTTTTCCCCTCTTTTCTTTTTGTCTTAAAATATTTTTTTTATATGGGATGTTTCTGTGAAGGGGGGAGAAGGAGGAGTGCAGGGTTACTTCTATGGTGATGTAAAAAGATAAAAGACTAATGAAAACTTATTTTAAAAAAGAAATAAAATTGATTGCCTCAAATTTTCTAAACTTGTTTTCCAGCAACTCTGGTTTCCTCTGACAATTGAATAGAAATTTAATTTTTAAAGGATATAATTTGATCTTTTCTACTGTATCTTCTACCTTCCACACTTTCCAACTAAGAATACATTTCATAGTCCATACCACTTTCATCTAGGAAAAAGTGGTCTTGGATCTGAACTACCTAAAAGTAAAACATGGCTTGTGTGTTCTCTCCCTCATCTTCGCTTAATATTTGTTGAGCATCAGTGGGGTATATGGTAACATACTTTTAACTCTGACACTGGTGTGTTTTTCCTCTCTTAGTTACTTTAACTTGCTAAATTGTAGTCCCAGTCTCTATGGTTAATGAAACAGTGAAAAGTCAAGTGAAGCTGTGATATGCAGGAAGGTGGCATCCCTTTCCTCCCCTGCCTTTACATAAGATTAATCAAAATGACCTGTTTCCACAAGTATCATTCCTTTTCCTAATAATTTGCTTAGCATAAAATCATTATTATAGCAGAAACTTTCTTTTGCTCATTAGAAACACCATTTTAAAACATCTTGAAGGTGTGTAAAATGTTATACCAAATAATATAATATATATAATATATAATATTATATATATATAATATTTCCATTCTCAGAACAAAACCTGCTAATTGTAATCTGGGCTACTTGGATCTAATGTCCAAAAAAGGGGGAAAAAGAAATAAAAATGTAAAAAGTATAACCTCTGGGGAAATTGAAGTACCATGTAAATTTCTCAGCCTCACCAATAGGATTGGCAAAACAAATCTCAGGAAAGACAAAGAGACATGAGACCCATAGGCTAAAAATTTTATAAGTAAAAAGTGATTGAGAAGAAAGGGGAAAAAACCTTGTTTTTGAGGTAGAATATTTCCATATATTTTAATGGTAGTCTTTTCAAGAAGGTCTACTATTAAACATTGGTATCACAAAATCAGAAGTTAGTAAATTTCTTCCCTCAAATTTATCCAGCTCTAGATCTTAATTGTGTTCTAAGGACTTTATAATTCCTGTTGCTTTCCCTAAGTACTATAGACAACAGGTAATCACGTATATTAAAATTACTTAAGGTGCTAGTCCTAACGATGTAATTTAATTATTAAAATCTAACAGATTTTTAATAAGTCTAACATTGAATAAATATAAAATGAAATAAGAGAATTTGAAAGTTATAAGGGACCTCTCAAAACCACTAATTTCAACTAATATCCAAAAATATTCCTTCTGAAGCATACTAGAAAAATACTCATCTAACCTTTGCTCAGGTGATGCAGAATATATGCTCTCCCAAGGCAGCCCATTTTACTTTTAGAAAACTGTAATTGTTAGGAAACACTTATATGAAGCCTAAATTCTTCTCTCTGCAACTTTTCCTATTGTTCCTAATTTTGCCTTTAAGGTGTGTATGAACCAAGTTAACTCCCTTTTCTAAATTTTTTTTAATGTTTTAACTTGAACATGGTAGATTTTCTGTTCTTCAGAGTCAGTCAGTAAGCATTTATTAAGTACCTACTATATGCCAAGTGTTTTGCTAGGCACTAGATACACAAAGGTCAAACAAATAATTCCTACTCTCAATGAACTTATATTCTATCAGGATATACATAATATGCATATATACATAATATATATATTTTGCATACCAGTATATATAATATGTATATAAAAATACATCTTTTAAAGAGAGAGGTCCAAGATTGTTCTTTGCCTCTTCAAGGGATTTTACTAGAAATGATTAGTTAGTTTTTTCCTAAAATATCTCTGGATTTTGCATTTAAAGAACTTGGAATCTTCGCAAAATTATGACCTTAAACAAAATGGTTAATTTTCCAGAACTTCCCTTCACATCATCCTGTAGTCAAATATTTTCATTCTTCGTGAAATGAGGAAATGAGTTAGTACTAACCAAAATTAGTGCTTCACCATTAATTGTCTTGTGCATAATCATGAGATATGCTACACATGTGTACACTGAGAAACCAGAGAGCAAACTGAACTCTTGTGATGAGTAGCATACAGATTTAAAGGTCAATATGGTAAGGCCAATGATGTCCTTTAGACCATTGAATGTCCTCTGTGGTTAAATCTTTCAATTTCCACAGCAAAGGTGTGACTAAAATTCCTTAGCATCGACTCTTTCTCTTCTACTTTGTTTCTCGGACTGAGTTCTGAGACACCCTGGGGTTTTACAAAGCAGTTCAAGGTGTTCTTCAAAATAAGAATCATAATAATAGATGGCACACTACTTTTGTTGTTTGTATGATGTATGATGTATGAGGATAAGGCCCTGAAGTTGTAGCTGTGTAAGTAGAGAGAAGAGGTTGAATGTGAAAGATGTTTTGGAGGTAGTAACAGCAAAATTTGGCAAATGATTAGATAAGTGGTGTGAGAGAGGATAAGAAATTGAGGATAATACCAACATTATCCACTTGGGAAGCTAGAAGAATGGTGGTGTCTTTGACATCAAAGAAGAGAGTTCATGAAGGATGAGTTGGATAAGACATAGACTAGAAACAGGAAGACCAGTTATTACAATTGTCGAGGTAGAAGGGAATAACAGCATGAGCAAATGTAGTTTCAGTGGGAGGAGAACAAAGGTGACAGATGGAAGAGATATTGTGGAGGCAGAAACCATAGGACTTAGCAATCTTTTGGATGTAAGGGAGAGTAAAGGATGACTCCAAGGTTTCAAGTAAAGATATTGGGCGGGTAGTTGTATTATTAAGAGAAATAAAGAAGGGGAAGGGGAGTTTTAGATGGCAAGATAATGTGTTTAAATTTGACATGTCAAAAAAAGAGAATGTAAAAGTAACCAAGACTACAGATGAAATAAGCATCTATAATCAAATGCTAAATCCTATCAAACAAAACAAATGCAGATATAATAATGGTTTCCATTTTGGTTTATTTCTGATAATTCTGATATTTTCTGTGTTGTGTTATCAATTTTCTTTATAGTTCTATGGATCCAGCAAATTACAAACATATTTATAAACAAAACAGAAAATGTGCCACATAAGGTTCCAGCAACCATGCTGAAGGGATCCACTACAAATGTTCATTGCCTAATCTCACTTGGATCCTCCTGATTCCCTATCCTACTTAGCACAGAAGCTTTTCCAAACCTTTTCTTTCCTCAAACATCTCACAGCACCACACTGTTTATTGACTGACTGGCTAACATTGTCACACCCTCTCAAATGAAGACCCTTCATATTTTGCAGAGAAAATAGATGCCATTCACTGTGAACATTCTCTTCTATTCTTTCTGTATTTCACAGTTCCTTGACTAATGCCTCTCCCTTTACTTCAGTCTCTGATAGAGAGGTTGCCATTCTCTTCATCAAGACCAATCGCCATACATATATCCTACTGTTTTCTCCAGCAAATTGACCCGTTATTACTTGCACTCTCTCTAATCTTCAATCTCCCTATCTATTGTTTCTGTCCCTGCTGACTGTAAACATGTACAAATCTTCTCATTCCTAAAATTCCCCACCAGTTGCTACCCATCTTAATCCCTTCCCTCTATTAATACCACCACTACCCTAGTTCAAATCTTTTCACCTCTAACCTGAATTATTGTAATGGTCTTCTAACTGATTTCTCTGTCATCAGTCTCACATTTCTCCAGTTTTTCATATGGTTTCTAAAATCTTGCTAATGAGCAGGTTGGACCATTCACTCCCCTGCTCAAAGCCCTCAGTAGCTCTCTGCTACATATAGAATGAAATATAAGTGCCATGTGGCTACGTACTTCTTTCATTGCAACAGCTTGTTGTTTCTCTAGCTTTTTTCATCGTTGTCCATGCTTTGCTATAAATTTCCAAAATGCAATTTACGTAAATTCCTTCAAACCCTTAAAAACCCTTCTTTCAAACCTTTAAAAATGAAATATGTTCTTTAGGAATGAAGATTAGGACACAGAACTACTGACCGATTGCTTTACTCTGATTGACGGTTTAGAAGAGGCTTCTCTCCCTGAGGAATGGGGAAGAAGGAAGGAAGAGGATGCAACAACTTTAAAAATCTTTAGTAAAACATGACAAAGGAAGAGATGTCATAGGTTTGACTAGGGAAACTTGCTGTATGCCGTAGGACACTGACTGCCTTAATCTCTGTATGTCATGTTCCTTCAATGTTATAAGTTTATTTCCTTTCTGACCTGTCCCCTCCCTTTTTTTTTTAAACCAAAAAGATGCTTTTAATCACTACATGCCTCCAGTACTTACATCAGAGAAGGGCAGTAGGTGATACTACTACTTTCCTCAAAGAAGTCTGGCCAGAACAGGTGGCAACTTACTGTTTTAGGAACCCCCATCCTCTTTTATACAGGGTCCAGAAGATTTAAAAAGTAAAGATTTCACTCCACAGAATAAGCACATATGTAAAGACAGCCCCAAAGGAGGGACTGTTTTCCTTTCTGCAGTTTCAATTTAGTTCAGTCCAACAGACATCAAGTGCAATAGGTGAAGAAAGGAAGGGAATGCATTCCAGTCATAGGTAATGAGATAGGAAAGTGTGGGGCATGTTCAGAGTTCACACAGTGGTTCCAGTTTAAATAGACCACAGAGTAAGTACATGGAAGGGAACAGTATAACGAAATTATGGTGAACCAGTGGAAAATTCCTTGAGTGATAGGCAAATATTAGGTAGGCATCAAGGGAGCTGCTAGGAAAAAATGAGTACACACTGACTGGTGCATAATATATGGTTGTTGACTGATTGATGACTTAATTGAGAAGATTGAAGTTATCTTACAGCAATTCCCTCAACTTTCCTGCTCAGGATCTCTCAATATCATAAGCCAATCTCTCCCCTTTCCATCCTCAGAGGAAGAGGTATCCCATCACTTTGGTTAAGATAATTGCTCTTCCTGCATTCTTGGTCCATTTTACTCCTGTCTTCTACCTGGACTATTGCAGTAAACTCCTTACATGTTTTTATGCCTTGGCTCTCTCCATCCTCCAGTTCACCCTTCCAGTATTACAAGAATATTCTCCCTTATGTACATCACAACTGGGAAATGGCTGAACAAGTTGTGATATATGATTGTGATGGAATACTACTTACTGTGCTAAAAGAAATGAGCTCAATGATTTTAGAAAAACATGGAAAGACTTGTGTGAAATAATGAAGAGCAAGATGACCAGAACCAAGAGAACAGTGTATACAATAACAATAATATTGTTTTAAGAACAATTTTGAGTTAATAAGTTATTTTGCCTATTATCAACACCCAAATTAACTATAAAGGACATATGAAGAAAGACACTATTGGCATTTAGAGGGAGAACCAATAAATAGAAGTATGCATAGAACAGTTTTACATATATGTATATATATGTATACATACATACACATCCCTATTTATGTCAAATGGTAGCCATCTCTAGTGCAGGGGGAGGGGAAGGAAGAAAAAAAAGAAATTTATATTTATTGTATATTTGAAAGGAATAGCAAGTTGTGTGATAGTAGATTTGCAGTTTCATGTACAATCATCTTTTTTATTGTACTATGTTATGGAAATGCTTGTTTTATTCCATAAATTAAAAATATAATTTAAAAATATAACACTAGTCACTGTGCTAAGCCTGAGGATATAAAAAAGACAAAAACAAGATCTTGCCCTCAAGGAGCTTACATTCTAATGGGGTAGTCAGCATGCAGATAACTATGTACATTCAAGATATATAAATTATATATAGAGAGAACAAGAGTGAGAGTGAGAGAGAAAGAGAGGTAAGCACTTGATGGTGAGAGAGATAAAGGCTGGATTTGGAGTTAAGAAGAACTGAATTCAAATCTGACACTAGCTGTGAGACCCTGGGCAAATCATTTGACCTTCATCTCAGTTTCCCCAACTGTACAATGGTGATGATACTAATAATAGCATTTACCTCACAGGGTTGTTGTGAGGATCAAATTAGAGTAAAAGCACTTAGGACAGTGTCTGGTACATAGTAAGGGCTATATAAATGCTTATTCCCTACACACACACACACACACACGGTAAATGGAAGGTAATCTCAGAAGGAAGGCCCTGGGGGACGGGAATGGGAGCAGAACTGTTTCATGCTGAAGTTGGGATTTTAGTTGATTCTTGAAGGAGCCAAAGGATCCAGGAGACAGAGATGAGGAGGGTAAGCATTACATGACTGGGGGACAGGACGAGGGGGTGGGTGGTGTAGGGGATGGGCAGCCAGTGAAAAGGTGTGACTTTGGGACATGGAAGGAATAAGACATTAAGTAATCCAGTGGAGGAGGGGGAAAGATTGATACTGCCACCAGAAGTGTCAGAGCACAGAAATGGAGTCAGGTACCGAGGTGAAGAGCCAAAGGCAGAAGGCAGCATCTGGATCAGAAGCAGGAGTTCAGGTAGTAAATGTCTCAGGAACTGCTAGGCTGAAAAGGATCTATACTAGTATAGACAAGATGGGGAGTTTCATGTATAGATGTAATGCAATTTGCTGCATTCAGTTTCATTGTAGGTTCGTGCATGATTTTATATGTCTGTGAGGTAGTGTGGTGAAGTGGAGAGGTGGTCTAGAGGCCACAAAGAAGTGGGTTCAAGTCCCATCTCTTTCACAGAGTGGCTTTGGGCAGGGCTCTCAGTTCTAAGTTGCAGTGAAGATGCCTACCTGAACTGGTAGAGAGAATTTCTCCCCCGGAAGTATCTAATTTCAGTAAAATCATGGATTTAGGCCCTATCTCTTTCCTGTGTGAGCCCAGTTCAAGCTTCTGATTTCTCTAAATTACCTGTAGATGAAGGACAACTGGCCACAGCAACAGTATTTCCTGCCATCAGAAAATCCTGCCATCCTGCCATCAGAAAATAACATTTAAACAGTAGTGAGCTCTGTGGAAGGAGAGAAAGATGTCTTTTACCTCAGAGGCTAAGTCAATAGATGAAATATCCCCAAGGTCAACAGTTTCTACAAATAGGCCAGCAGAATTTCCAAGGAGAAGCCATCAGAAAGAGCTAGGGAGTAATGAGCCACTACTGGACCAGCTTCTCCCCACCCACCCCCACCTTGGAAAAAATTAGACTTTTCACCCCAAAAAAGTCTCCTTGTGTTCTGGAGAAGTTGAACTCTGAAACTTGCCGGGCTCTAATGAAATGTTTCAAAATGAAGCAGAGTCAAGTGTTTGAGTAACCTGAGGCCATGCCCTGCCATTTTTCTCTTCCTCCAGCTGAGCTCAGAGACAGAACTACTCAAATGGGGGGGGGGGTGGAATTAGGTGGGTGGCTGGCAAAAGTTGAGATTATTTGTGTTGCCACTCCTTTATTTCCCCCATCCTACGCTCCTGCCTTTATTGCCATTGCCAGGGGGCAGGAAACAGCTCATGCTGTACCCACACATACTTGGATCTCCTTTCTCAGCCTCCAGACTAGACCCTACATCATCATCTTCCAATTAAGATTCTCGAGCCTCAGGGTTCATGGCACTGTACTGAATGCTTCACCTGCTTCCTACTCCCCTCTTCCCCCACCACGTAAGGAGCTTTACTTAATCCCTTGCAATTTGTCTGCCTGACAATGACAGGATCAACGTCAGACCAAACACTTTACACCTTAACTGACACTGTGAGCAAACTTTAGTCCAATGTTCACAACAATGAGTAGAAATTGCCATTCTTTTTTTTTGACTTCTGAAATCTCATGCTCTCTAACCTGGACACATCCTTTTTTCCTTGAATTTGGATATGTGTTTCTAGGAGAAGAACTTGGACTGGTTTCCTCGGATGCGAGCCATGTCTCTAGTTAGCAATGAAAGTGACAGCGAGCAAAATGAAATTAGAAATCTGCAAGAGAAATTAGAATCAACTATGAGTCTGGTCAAACAGCTGTCTGGTCAGCTAGCTGAGCTCAAGGAACAGGTAAGTGTTCGCAGAGTGGGTAGAGTATGCCTGGAGTGGAGGCCAGGAGACTCTGACAAAGAAAACTTTATCAAAAGGGATTTTTTTTTTTCCATTCAAGTGCAATGAATGAAACAAAATTAGGTCTGATTAAGATCTTCTGCGTTGGCTAGTAACACCAAAGCTCCATCTGAAGACCACATGTTTCAAGAGAACGGTACAAAGCCTTAAGTAGGAATTGGAGTACATGGGGGAAATTAAGTTGAGCCAGGGCAAGCGATGGGGGTATGGTGAAGAGATGAGAGGGTACTCCAAGGAATGACCACTGCCCTGCATGGCTGAGGTAAACTAGAGACAGAGGTCATAGGAATTGAGATAGTTGGGGACCTTAACGGCCGCACTCTGAGGTAAAGGAAAAGAGTATGAACCAGGTTATTAACTTATTAGAGAGGAGGGAGAGTGACCTGGTCCGTAGATGTCAGCAACAAGAGTTTGGGCATGACAGCATGAACTTTAAAGGAGAAGAAAGAGGTGATTGTCATCCTGGTGACCACATTCCATCCAAGTGGGATGGTCTGAAAATGGCAGGGGCAAAAAAGAGATTTAGAAATTCCTTCATCTGGCCCCATGTGTCAGGGAGTATGAGAGTATGAGAGATCTAGTCTTGGAAAGGGTGCCATATGATGTGGTTTCTTCAAGAGAAAGCTTGAGTTTTTGGTCACCAGAAGGTGGAAAGTATCTGAGAAGAGAGCTAGGATACTGAGATTGTAGATTTAGAGCCAGAAGGGAGGTCAAAGTTCCTCTAATCTAATCCCCTTATTTCGCAGATGAGAGATCTGAGGCTCAAAGAGCTGAAGTGACTTATTCAAAGTTACGCAGATTCCCTGGATCTAAATCCAGTAATCTTTCTACTGTGTCACAACATAGAAGATTTTAAGAGGGCAAAATGAAAATGGAGTCTAGAGGAGTATATTGGGGGAGAGCTAGAGCTGACTTTAATAGTATTGTGGTAGGGCTGATCAGTATCAGAAGAGGTATGACGGCTACAGGATGTTGGATGTATTGGAACCTGGGACCAGGTTGCTGACCTTGGGATAGGTTGGAGGGGTGAGGTGGGATGTGCACTCCTCTGGAAGTGAAATTACATTCTGAGGATGTTAGCGTCTAGGGCCCAGCCCCAAGTGCATCATGCTACTTGCAGCTCTGCAATAGTATTGAGCTCTTTACCCTCCAAGGAGTTACTTTCAAAGGCTGGAAAAAGTTAATACTAAATATGCAGGTCCAGCTTAAATCTTGATGGATAATATTTTCTCTGGCTGTAATCAGCCAAGAAAGCAGAACATTAATTATGTTCTAGTCATACAAGTCAATCCCTTTTTGCATGGCACCATATTATTAATAACCATGTTACTAATAATAGCTGTTATTACTCTTAATATACTGTATTACAGTGAGGTAAGTTGGCTTAGCAGACACAGAGTTGTCCTCAGGATCAAGAAGAACTGGGTTATACATATGTTATGTTACATGTGAGACTGGCAACTCTTAGCGCGTCTTAACCTCTCAGGGCCACCAGGCAACTCTAAGGCTGCTAGTTGCCGAAAAGGTATTGATCCACACTAATATATCCCTAAACCAATGAAATTGTAAGTGTGGTCCCATCTCCATTATTTTTTCTTATACTTTCATGAGACACAGTTATATATTAAAGAAATCATTGTCTCCTGTTCCCTAGCCGCAGGCTAGAATGTTGGTAGACACATCCCTTAAGGTTAGTCATATGTATATGTTTCTCTGGGGTAACTAGCAATGTAAGGATGTTAAAAAAATTAAGCCATGCCTATCATAGCTCAATAGTATTCATTAATAGTTGAGGAAATCAGCTTATCTCTCTATCTCTTTCTCCCTCTGTTTCCTTCCCCCTCCCCCTTCCACTGCAGATGACAGAACAAAGGAAAAATAAGCAGAGACTGGGTTTTCTTGGATCAAACACACCCCATGTGAATCATCACATGCCACTGCACTGATACCATGGGGGGAAGCCGTGACTAGCCTTTCATCAGTATCCCTGCTTGATTACAGAATAAAGAACTGAGATCGAGGGGAGTGAACAGTGCCTATTGTTACAAACTTAAAAACAACCAAGTGCCAAGATGTTAAGTGGTTTTGCTCTGGGAACAATTTACAACTGTTTTTCATGGTTGAGAAGACCACAAATGAAAATATAATAGCTACAAAGAGTACTTTGGGGTACATGTTACACATTCTTCAAGCAACCTGAAATGTCTTCAGTTGAAGAGAATGATTGGGAAAGAATAGAAATTAATAGGAATCATGTTTGTCTCACTGTCTGTATCAGAATGTCTGCGGTGGCGGTCCAGCATTGGCAATATTCTGTTAATTATAGTAAATAAGTTGGGGACACAGGAAATAATGTTGCTATGGGTTAATTTCTACTAGTGTAGGAAAAAAAAACAGCGAGGGTTGCAAAAATTGTTAATGCTACTGAATTTTAGCTGTCACAAGGCAATTTTCTTATTTATAACATGAAGCACAATGGATTTACAACAGTGGGAATTTAATTCTTTGGAGCTTATGCATGCTACACTGACAACCTAACTGGAAAGTGATTTCATTTCTTTTCTTTTCTTTTTATTTTTTGGATTCAGATGTTCTCTATTAATGTGGCTGCAAATGGAAATTTTTACCTACCTTGTTGTTGAAACATGCTTCATAGCTATTTATATTCTAAGATTTTAAAAGATAGAAGAAAAACCTAAAAGTAAGCCCCATAGAAAGATTTTGTTGAATACATATGTGCTTTTAAAACTCATATTGAGATTGAAAAATTAAAAAGGCCTAAAGATGACAGGAGGTCTTGAGAGACTTAAAATAGTAGCATTATATTTTATAAGCACATGGTAGGAACAATTTGATTTGTGTATGCAGTACCTAAGGAAATCAGCAGTCTTATTTATGCTATTCCTTTAGTTGAAAAGAGAGGCCAACAAGTTTATGGAAAATGAGATAAAATGTTGGTATTAATTGAAATTTTAACTATTGATCAGAGGTTTTGAAAATGTATCAAAGATGTTTAACCCCTTCCCAAAGGAAGAATACTTTTCATATTAAATTATAAAAGAATATTCAGAACTATCTAGAAGGGCCAGATGAGAAAAGAAAACTAAATTTTTGTCACCTGCCCTCATTCATTCTACAAGGTCATTCTTATAAATATCATGTTTAAGCATGTTAGGGCAAGATGCAGATAATAAAACCTTCAAAAAATAAGATCAATATTGCAGAGCTAGGTGATCTTGTATGATTTAACATTTTGGCCCCACATATACAATTATAGAATACTTCAGTACTTGAAAGGATTCATGATCCCATTGGTATAGATAACTCTTCTTTTACTATTACTGAAGCAAAGCCCAACTTTCTATCCCATGTAGACGACAATCTTCATAAGCTACAACAATACTTTGATGGTTCTCTGCTCTCATTGACGTGGGAGTATCTCTTCCAACTGTGCAAATTGAAACCCACCTTCTCATCTCAGCTATTCCATGTTTTTCTACATGTCTTCCATAAAGGGGATCACTCAGTATATGGAAGACCTCCTAAATCTCTCAGTAATGTATTAGGTATCAGTGAAGTACGTGGGCAAGCCATCAGATTTATCTCACTCTGACTAGATGACCGACTCACTTCATTTTCCAGTCCAACAGTCCTTTGATAATATCTATTGTGGTTTTTTTGCATGATACTTTGTTCATAATATCCTGCATCTTAGTCATGCCCACCACGACTCTCCATTACCCTTTAGATGATCAATAACTTTCATTCTTGAATGTTTCACAGACATATAACATCACTAGAAGAATATTGATGACATTCAAAATTGACTTTTCCATGAAAAAGAATCATGAACATTGCACAGTTTCCCAAATGCAATCTGGCCTGCTCTATTTCTGTTAAATTCTGAATACAGTGCCTTCTTCATCTGAAGTGTCTGTGTGAAGAATGTGTACTAACAGATAAGCTCATTGGGACCATAGAACCATAGACTAGAAAAGACCCTAGAGGTTTGCTCATCTAACTCCTTAATTTTGTAGATGAGGAAGCAAACTCAGACCCAAAATTCTACAGGTAGCAAAGTGTCAGGGCTGGAATTTGAACCAAGGTAGTATGACTCCAAAGCCAATCCTTTTTCCATTGTACCATACTGCTTCCTACTGGCCAGCTAACTGAATAGCACACTCTGGGTAATAGCTATCTTTCATTGTCTTTGAGTTTCATGTCTGGGTAGTACACTAAGTTCTTTTGAGTGATTTTGGAGGTCATCTTCATAATCAATATCATCATCATCATTACTTGTGATGAGCCTCACCAAACTGAGCCAGGCTTTTCCTCTGATGGCAGAGAATCAATTGCTGGACCATACTCAAAGCCATACCATCTTGGTAGGACCTACCAGGGCCTTGTGCTCCATTAATACAACCTTAAAGGACCCAGAGTCATCTTACCATAAGATAACAAAGTAGGACTTTAGTGGACGTCAGTTATAGAAATTGAATTTCAAATTCTTTAAGATGTTCCATACAATCATCATAGTTCAGTTCTATACCCAGCTTGCAAAACTCCTGAAAGGCATTAAAATGTAATTGGGAAATGTTTAATAGAATAAATAAAAATACAACATAGATAATGTTAATTTGTTGTTTTCTAAGTCAATATGCAATGGACTGCTAGGATCCATTACTATGGGTTTGACACTACAGTACAGTTTCAAAACTCATTAATTTCTAATAAAAGTTAAAATCTGCATTCACACAGGAAAAATAATAAAAAAATCAACTTTGCTTCTGACCACAATAAGATGCTGTTGGCAGTGCCTGGGCAAGGTGGTGTGTGTGTGTGTGTGTGTGTGTGTGTGTGTGTGTGTGTGTGTGTGTGTGTGTGTGTGTGTGTGTGTGTGTGTGTGTGTGTGAACATCCCTGATTTGGCCTCATTAGGGCAAATGCTCCTTATCCTGACAAAATAGAGCTTCACTTGTTCAAGCTCTGAGGTACTACACTATTGCAATTTATTCAACTGCTCCTTACCCTTGACTAAACTTTTAAATCACACCATACCTAGCTATTTTATAAGACAGTTATTCTAGCCAATGATGGTTATAAACAGTATTAGGAAAATGCCTGCTAATGAAAGTATTTTCAGATTATTTAATTAAAGAAGGAAAACTTAGTCTTGGGGATGTGTGGGGCAAGATTTAGAAAGATGAGATTATGATATCACTATGATTTTACAGCTGGAAGGTACTTGAGAGATCACATAACCTAATCCCTCATTTTTCAAATGAGAAAACCAAAGCCCAGAGAAGTTTTGTGATTTGATCAAAATCCACTATGAATTGAAAGCAGAGGCTCCATTCAAACCCAGGTTCTGTGAGTCTAAGTCCAGAGCTACTGCCCTCACTATAACATTATTACTGTATTGCAGATTCCCTTGCATACAACTTAAG